>NW_022196906.1:74138486-74147552 GCF_008632895.1 Mastomys coucha | reverse complement strand
GACAAGAACTTCAAGTCTCTGAAGAAAGAACTTGAAGAAGATCTCAGAAGATGGAAAGATCTCCCATCATTTTCATTTGAGGCAAGTAATCTCCCTTGCATTTTCTTGGCTACGCAGGAAGCCGGGCCCTAGTGATTCCCCTGTTCTTGGAGTTAACTTACAGATGTTTACAAAGGTGATCAGCTTGTTCAGTGGATACTTGGATCGCAACTCTGGTCATCATAGCTATAGATTAAGTGTTCTAAACTTCTAAGCCACTACTCCAACATGAAGTTCTTTAAATATTGACTGAACAATTATGCTTAGATAATATTCAAAACAACCTAAGAAACAACAGATTTCTGCCTTTAAATTTGTTTTGTGAGTATATATGTGTGTGTGTGTGTGTGTGTGTGTGTGTGAGAGAGAAAGAGAGAGAGAGAGACAGAGAGAGAGACAGAGAGAGAGACAGAGAGAGACAGAGACAGAGAGACAGAGAGACAGACAGAGATATAGAAGAGGTATATGTATTTCATGCTGTGTGTATAGAGGTCAGAGGGCAACTTGCTGATTATTTCCCTTTTCCATGTACATTCTGGGATTGAACTCAGGTCCCCAGAGTTGTCAACAAATGCTTGAACACCCAAAGCCATCTTGCCAGTCTAGCAAATTTATTTTCATAGATCTCAACACTCAGTAGACTAGCAACCAAACTACAGTCTCATCACTCTGTCCGTTAGAAAGGGATAGTCTTTCTAGAATAGATGACAAAGAGACCCAGCTTCTGCATGCAGCAACCACTCATCATGCTGAACTGCACTTGATGCCCTACTCATGTCAAATGCACATCAGGGGAAACCATTGTATCTCAGAAAGAGAATGAAGTGAAAATGAAACACAGAGTGTTCCCAGGCTCAAGCAACTTCTGTACAAACTGAGGAAGTCAGGTTGATAACACAACAGAACTATTACAACATAGAAAGGAGATGATGCTGTGCATTTTCTCTGGGACTCATGTGGGTGAGTCTATGATCTTCAGAGTGATTCTTTGAAGAATTTTAAAGTATCAGCTCCAATTTGGACCCTAGTCCATCTTGCTTGAGACCCTGTGTAAATCTATCTCTCCCCATTCCCACTCTGGAAATGTTTCAGAGGGTTGACATCATGCAAATGCTTGAAACCCTTATGACAGTCAGAAGATGGTGTAGAAACAGAGGAACAGCAGAAGGAGTCAAGATCCAATGACTCAAAAGTACTGCCTATGTACTGGGCTTGTGCCTGCCTATGGAGAGCTGGGCTTGTGATGTTGGCACATGCTGATCTCAGAGGATGCCTGCTCCTTTGCTTCTGCCTTCTGTCTTGGCAAATGTATAGGCATATCCAGTCTTTCCAGATTTCAAGAGAAACCAGAAGTCCAATAATCACAGCTTTTACATTTTAAATATTAGTATTGAACTTAAATTTATTTATTATTTTAAAATAAAAATATTCTGTAGCTCATATATATTATATTTCCGGTTTATAGCTGGCCTCTGGCTTTCTACTTCACTGACAGAGGGATGGTATGCTGTTGCATGCTCTATTACTTGAAGCCTTCTACCTTTAGGTTTATGTTTAATCAAGGAATATATTTAACCACAAACATAAGATCATCTTCCTTATGCTTTTGTCTTCTCAAAGAGTGGAACCATTTGAGAGAGAAAGTAATAATAGGTCAATGTCTTCAGACTGTGTGGGTCTCAGTTTAGAAGTCTTGACAGTCATGTGGTTGTACTGTTATCTTTCAACTACCACCTAGAACATTTACCTTTGTAGGTAGAGGCATATTTCATTTGCTTCAGGACATCATTGCAACCAGTCCAGGTCCAGACAGAAAGTCAAGAAACATCCAGATGAGTAACAGAAAATGGAATATATATTGAACCATTTGGATTGGCCAATATGTTATTGTTTTTGATTTGAAAAATTTCACAGTGAGTCTTAAAGGCTAAGTCCTTCCTCAGATATGAACTCGGGTAAGTATGTAGAGATTTGGACTGATTTTTATAGATATCCAAACTTGCTTGGAGGTGGGTGGTTTTAGGTATGTGTGTGTGTGGTACACGACCAGGCTTGGGACACTTGTTCTCTCTTTTTTTCCAGCTGACTTGACACCATATTTGTATGTGTACAACGGAGCTAAAGTAGATCCAGCCCTCTTATGATGTGGTGGTGAACATCAAAGGAACCATTGTGTATAATACTTAGAATGAAGTCAAGTAGATGGTTGTTTTAGTAAAAAAAAGCTCTTATTTCCATTTTCTTTTTCTTTCTTCCCAAGAGCTGACAGCTTAGGAATCATGTTTCACCTCACCTAGTATTGACTTTCCTCAACAGTGCTTCTTAATTACCTGTATTCACATGTTTATTTAAATTTATTTCACAGTATTTCTCATCCTAGTTGTTCTAAGAAATCTAGGTAGTTAAATTGTACCTGATTTAAAATTATGAAGTGACTTATTCCTATGGAATTTTGTGTTTTATTTGAAAAAGTAACCTTTTACTTTCTTCTTCTAAGTTTGCTAGAGACTAAGAGCATCCCGTGCTGCTTAAATCCCATCCTTGGAGATTTAGCCTTAGTTAGTCCAGTCCAGTATCTGAGAATCTATATGTTTAATAGCTATTTTAGGTGAATTATCATTTCCAGACAAGTTTGGAAAAATTATCTGCCAATTAGGATAGGTCTACTTCTTGGTTTTCTTGGAGGTGTTTGTATAGGCACTGCCTAACCCTTCCAAATCACAAAGGAGATGATACTTTCTCTGTTCACACGGGTAACCAAGATTCTGAAATCAACCATAAGAACTCATCTTCTGCCAAAAAGTAATTGCTGTGCCATAAAGTCTGCAAGTAGGAGATATTGCTTGTAAATCATGGTTCATGAAAATATTCTTCTTAGCAGTGCTCTTCAAAGTGAACCAACATTTGCTTCATAAAATAAAGCATTGGGCATGCATTGCCATGGTCAACAGATCCAGCCTCAACCAGTTCAAGTGAGCCAGAAGCTGAGCTTGTTCTGATACTTTGCACGCACACCAGAAACCACATGCCTGGCATTTTATGAGAAGCTTTAGAACAGGAGGAAAAATGAATTTATACACACATCTAATTTACTAAGGTTATCCAGCTGGCAGTGAATTTTATACAAGTGTCTTCCAATTTCGATGGTCTTAAGCAAGGTATTTTGTGTTTTAGCTGTCGACGATGTCAATTTCGATGACCTATGGTAGATTTCTCCCAACAGAGAGCTCTCCTTGCCCTACAAACTTCTCTACATAGGCACTGCAATTAGCATAGCTCATCTGCAAGATTATAACCATCTTTAGTCAGAGCGAATTCTGGTCCAGTAAAAGTGTAAAATGGGATGCCTATTGGCTCTAAAGAAACAGAATCGAGTCAGTAAACAGGACGTTGGTGTGGAGAAGAAAACTCTGAGAGAGCAATCAGTGAGCTCAAAGCTACCTGCTTGCATGCACGGATGAGAGCTACCTGCTTGGGTGCACGGATGAGAGCTACCTGCTTGCGTGCATGGATGAGCCCCCCACGTGAGGCTGGAGACAACTCAAGCCTACGCGCTAAGACCTGAGCCACTCCCAAGAGTGGCTTTCCCTTTCCCACATGGCAACCACAGGGGTGTGATGATTTAGATAGAAATTCAACAGATCTGTGATTTTGTCGTTGTTGCGTAGTTTGTTTCTCAACTTCTTACTGAAAAGTTACCAAGACTAAACGTAACCCAGATCTTATGTTTATTAACTAGAAAGAACGATCCATGTTTGCTACATATATTCATATAATCAACCTGATTTGGATACATGTAATGAAATAGTAGTCATATCTCTTTAGATTTATGTTTTACTCATCTACATCCTGCTTGTTCCATTCATGGAGTATACATCTCATGTGCATACCGCAGAGTGCCTTTTCATTTAATGTCTATTATATTAGAACTTTACCCTGACCTCTTTATTTGTACTGGTGGTCATAAAGTAGTATATTTCATCATGCTTCAATAGTTCATGATGCTTGTGGTCCACTCCATCATCAATAGGAAAGTGTATTTACCTTTTTTTTATGGGCATTCTTTAGATACTCTGGATCTCCAGCGAAGGAATGGGGACACCAACCAACTTTTGACCCAAAATTGGCCCTGTCTAAAAGAAATGTAAGGACAAAGATGCAGTAGAGACTGAAGGAATGGCCAGCCAGTGACTAGCCCATTTGAAGACTAGTTCCATGGGTAGCCACTAACTTTTCTTACTATGAATGATGCTATGTTGTGCTTATAGACAGGAGCTTAGTATTGCAGCCCTCTGAGAGGCTCTAGCCAGAAGATGACTGAGACAGATGCAGATACTCACAGACTAACATTGGATGGAGGTCAGGGACCCCTATGGAGTTGGGAAGGACTGAAAACCCTCAAGGTGATGGCAACACCACAGTATGACCAGCAGTAACTCAGTACACATTACCTGGCGGTGGTGAGTACAACATTGCCAGAGGCGTGATCATATAGCACCAAAGCTGTTTCCCATGTGCAGACCGCTGATACTCTTCTTGGAAAGCTCCATGATCTTGTAGGCAAAATGTGCTGTTGTCTGTGTAGGAAGATGGTGCCCTCCTTTTCCCTCCAGGACGGCAGGCAAATACTCACAACACATAAAAGTAGATAAAATGTATTTTAATGCAACCATGAAGTGTCAGAACTGAGTCCCTAGAAAGTAGAATTTTCTTTTTTAAACATGTACAGTTCCACTTAGTCAATATTGTAGCTACCAGGCACCTGTAGTAATTAAGGTTTAATTAATATTAAATTAAAATGTTTTTCTTTTTAGTCTCAGTGGCCACATGCTGAGTATCCAATGCCCCCAGTTCCTCCACAAGAGGCAGCAGGTTAGTGATGGACCCCCTAAGGGTCTCAGCCCTGTGTACCACCATGTGCAACTAGCAGGTGATCTTCCTGAGACGGTCCACCTAGGATTAAAAGAACCCATGATGGATTTGCTCTGATAGGCAAGGATCAGGAGAAATTAATTTTAGGATAGATTCCTGCTATTACTATGCTTTTCCTGTTATTATTAAACATATATAACAATCACTAGGTATTAGTCCACCCTTTTGAGTAGATGTTGGCAGAATTACGAAAATGTACTGTCTTGTAGTGTTGCTATATAGACAAATAGATGACTTCTCAATTCTTAATGAGGATCCTATAAGAATTCCTAACATTATATCAGTATTTATTAAGCTCTTTTATAGTGGAACTGCTATTGGGTCCTTTCTAATAGTGAAAACTACAATGAGAACTTAGTTTCTAAGTATCACTCGTTAATTGCTTCTACGATAGTAAGCCAGTGTTCTACTGCACAGCACATTCCAAAAGGTTGTAAAAGCATTAACCAAAGGTCATAATTAGGGAAACTGATGATTTACTATAAGTGCTAGGGCAGAAGATAAAATATTGACTGATTTTATCTACACAAAACTTTAATAATACCTTGGCCATGAGCAGTAACTCAGTAGACATTACCTGGCAGTGGTGAGTACAACATTGCAGGAGACGTGATCATATGGCACCAAAGCTGTTTCCCATGTGCCCTGACAGGTAATGTCTACTGAGTTACCAATGTGGAATAGGACTGTGATCATGTGTCTTATCTTCTACTCAAAGTCTGCAGATGGTAGGTAGGAGTTTTGTGCAAAAACAAGTTCTCTTACTGCTGACACTGATGGCAGATAAAGCTACACACACATATCACAGAGTCTAGAAGTCTTTGCTAAAGACCAAAGAAGTAACAGAAGTGTAAAGAGCTAACCAAATTCTGGAGCTGGAGAAAAGACATGTTTAATATTCTAATGTAGGTCAGAAGACATGAAGGAAAATAGTTTGACTAAGCAATGTGCAAATAAATCAGATTTTAATGGTGCAATGTTTTTTTTTTTTTTTTTTTAAAGAGCCATTTAAACAGTTGCTAACCAACCTAGAGTTGAAAGGCATCTTTTCTTTATGTTCTCCCCAGAAGGGAAAATCCCCAACATGTCTTCAAATATGACTTCTTAACTATGCATAATGACCTGTAATTTCTAGCCTTTTAAGGTCATGCTGAGAGAGAGGGGTGTTTAAGATGAGAGAGTTCTTTCTCTTTTCCTTTTGAAAAAAGAAACCTCTGGTTTTCCAAACATATTTCACAAACCTCTGGAACTCTTTGGTGTGAGCCAGATGTGGAAAGTAACTGGAGCTATTTGGGAAAAATTAGCAGTCCCTGTTGAAAGGGGGCATTTATCAGCAATTCAGACAGCCAGAGAGTCTGGGCTTGCTGAACAGAAACTGTGTGGCCAGGAGTGACCAGGCACACTGGAAAGGCAACCTGGTCTAGAAAGGTCTGGCTGCTTTAGATTCCCAGGATTACTTTTGCAAAGCACCATAAGTGGAATGGCTCCAAAGAGTAGATACTGCCTTTTTCACCATTCTGGAGGCAAGGAGTTCAGGATTAGTTCAGGAGGGTCTTTTTTCTCAAGGGAACAATCAGAGCTAGAGTTGATGTAACCTTCGATGTTACTGGCTATGGATTCACAATTTGCACAAAACCATCTTTCCTTCAGTGTTTTTTAACCTTATTTATTTATTTCTCTATTTATAGCATGTGCTAATCTTGTACAGATGAACTCCTACACAGATTCCCCTTGAATGCTGGAATGCCTTCAAAGGATCATCCTTATAAGGATTATTAACCTACGTATCAATAAGGGATTTTGTTATAGTTGGGTAGCTTGCAAATCACAGCCACAAATCAGTTACACTCTCTTACAATATGGCCTTGATTTTCATAAGTGATGGAGACTATCATCCAATCCAAGAATGTTCCTGCAATATGCGTCATTCCACAGAGATATAGTAAATGAGAATCACACAGGCTCACACATACTTGTATATTGGGACATAGTCCCATCAGAAATATTACTTGAAAATTTTAGACCAGAGAGATGGTAGAGTTGTGATGTATCATTGAAGATCAGAATGTCTAGCATGTAGACAGGCCCAAGTACCAAGGCTCTCCTTAAGCCAACCTGTTTACCAAGTGTGAAGGATAGAAGTCTGAGGGAGAACATTTTAGCTCCTATGGTCCTTGTTAGCTAACAGGTGATGGCAGAGACCATCAAGCTACAGAAGATCAGAATCCTTCAGCTGACGCACAGGGTCATGAGAGATGCGTAACTTCATGGCTCCCTTTCGTAGGAGGGTGGTTTGCTGCACAGCGCAGCTAAGATGTAGGATTTGTTTTATACTATGAGTAATGATCGTGTTTGGAAACTCGCTGCCTCATTTTCCTCCTGTGACTCCATTGTCTACTCTGAGCTTTGTTTGAACATTTCAAGTTTAATTGATTGACACAGAACCTGAAGAATTCTGATTGTTCTGCTTTCTGTATTTCAAGAGAGCCCCAGCAACAGGAAATATCAGTGGGGGAAAAGGCCTTAGATGGCTGGAACGAAACCAGTCTTTTGACTTAGAATGTTTTCTTACTTGTATTATTAGCTTTACAAAATTAATGCTTTCCTTCCCTTCCACCTGTAAGACTCATTTCCATGGCAGCAGTTACATTGTACACCTGTTAATCTGAATTCCAGAAAGCTATGAAATTAGTTATGTCATTAGTCCCATTATAAAATAACGTGTATAAAACTATAAGCCAATTAAGCCACTCTGGATATAAAAATGTTACTAACAGCTCAAAAGTTAAAAAAAAAAAAAATCTGTAAAAAGTTCATGCTCCAAATTCCATTGGCCTTAATCAAAACAGAGTTTCTTCAGGCTACCAATTTAGATACTTTATATTTAAAATTTGTATTTATTTTTATATTATGTGCAGGAGTTTGCCATGCACTTATGTGCTCCTTTGGAGGTCAGAAGAAGACATCAGATCTCCCGGAAGTGGATTATAGTCCGTTTTGAACCACAATGTGGCTGTTGGAAATTGAAGCCAGGTACTCTGCCTGAGCAGCCCAGTGCTCTTACTTCTGAGCTGTCTTCCCAGCCACATAGAGGGCATATTAATTTTCAAGATGTGTTCATTGAGAGATTCTTTCTGGAAGTGTCGTAACGTCAATATAAAGTTGTGCCTACTAGTCACTTTTATTATTGCGTACAGTGAGAGGAGGGAGAAATAGGGTGTATGTGAGACACACACACACACACACACACACACACACACACACACACACACCACACACACACACTGATAGGCCTAATAAGAACATAAGCCAGAATGTGTGAAGGAGAGTGACTAGAAAGCAAGAAGAATGAATTGCTAACAAAAAAAATCATTTCCTTTTTAAAAATCTATTTTTTGTGTGTTTAGAAGGCTCAGCTCTATATTTTTCTGCCTTCCTTCTCTTTTATACTTTTATCCCACTGTTTCTCTTTCTTGCTATCATTAGAAAGCTCCTCGATTTATTGCCACTAAAAAGGCAATGATGACCTCAAGATGTTACTTAAAGTATATTTTATTAGTAATTTGAAAGTTTTATATGTTTTTTGGACCATATTCACTCCCTCAACTCTTCCCAGCCTCACACACATTCTCTCCACACCTAATTTTGTGTGTCCTTAAAGGCAAAAAAGCACTAAAACCAATTTGTGCTACCCAATCTTTTTCCTTTCTTTTCTTTTCTTTCCTCCTTTTCTTTTCTTTTCTTTTCTTTTCTTTTCTTTTCTTTTCTTTTCTTTTCTTTTCTTTCCTTTTCTTTCCTTTTCTTTATTCCTTTTCTTTTCTTTCTTCAGTCTTTATTCCCTCTACCTAGGACAGTTGAGGGTCTCTATAATTGCCATCTACTACAGATAGATGTATAGATGCTTTTTCGAAGAGGATTGATGGTATATTGATCTATGAAAATAAGAATAAGTCATTAGGAATCCTTTGAACAGAATATAAGTAGTAGATTGTACCTTAGAGCCTATGGCCTATCTGGTCACAGACTCTTGATTCAATAACTGTGGCTATTCAATCATGGGTCTCTCTCTCTCTTTCTCTCTCTCTCTCTCTCTCT
>NW_022196906.1:74135820-74138476 GCF_008632895.1 Mastomys coucha | reverse complement strand
CTCTCTCTCTCTCTCTCTCTCTCTCTCTCTCTCTCGTGGGATTTAAGTCCATCCCCAAAAGTGATTGGTTATGGCCATGATATTCATGCTACTATTGTACCTGTGGTAGGTCATTAGTATATGTCATAAATTTCACAGCTGGATGAGATTGGTAATTAATTTTCTCCTGTGTGACTGTGTATAATATAGCACCTTCCAGCACAATAAAAGCTAACGGGTAGGCATAAAAACAGTTGAGCACCAGCTTGCTTTCTTCAGATGTTGTTACTTAAGCATGTGATATTTTCATCAATCTTACAACCAATTTCTAGAGAATAACCAAGAGCATTGACAATATCCTCTAATATTTGCAGATTGATTGGACCCCACTGTCCATCAACTCTAAAAGAAATAATGAATTCCTGGTACTGGGATTTTTATTTGTTAGCTTGTGATGTCTAGAGCAGCATTGTTGCACAGTTATAGGGGGGAATATATTTTAATTCTTTTTATGAATCTGTCTGTCTATTATATATCTACCATCTATCTGTCTGTCTGTCTGTCTATCTATCTATCTATCTATCTATCTATCTATCTATCTATCTATCTATGTAACTATCTATCTACCTGAAAGTTTCTACAGCAATAAATTCCCATATGACTTTTTTCAAATGTGTTTAATGTTATTTATTATTTCCTATATCCCTCTTCTCTGCATTGCCTTGCCCATCTCAATTTATCTCTTTCCATTCCATTATGCTTGTTTAACCCTTTACACTGGTGTGTTAAACGTCCATACCCTTCCATGACCCCTTAGTAATTCCTGACCACCATGGATATTCCAAATGAAACACATATATTGAAGATATAAAGCTAACACCCATAAATGAGGGAAAATATCCAATTATTTTTTCTGAGACTGGGTTATCTCACTTTGAATGGTTATTTCAAGTTCCTCTCATTTAACTCTGAATTTCATTAATCTTAACAGCTGAATGATATTTTATTGTTTTAATATACCTCATTTCACCACCTACACATTTGCTGATGACATATAAGATATTTTAACTTCCTAGCTATTATATATAGAACATTAGTGAACATGGAAGAATGGCAAATTCTAAAGTAGAATATAAAGTCCCTTTGTTCAAGCCTGATATGTCCAAGACTGATAACGCTGGATCATATGGTTGATCTGTATCTAGCTTTTTGAGAAAGCACCACTGTAATTTCTATAGTGACTGAGTCAGTTTGGACTTTTTCCTCCAGAAATACTGTTCCCCTTTTCTACATCCAAGTGAGTATTTGTTGTGTTTTTTTGTTGTTGTTGTTGTTATTGTTTTGTTTTATCAAGTCTTCCTGGATTAAAGTGAAATATTAAAGTATCTTTAATTTACATTTCCCTGATGGCTGAAGATGCTGAAAAAATTGTAAATGTTTCACAGCCATTTATATTTATTCTTTTGAGAACATACTGTTCAGTTCCTTACTATATTTTAACTGAGTTGTTTTCTTGATGTTCCATTTATTGAGTCCTTTGAATATTCTAGATGTTAACTTTTAGTCCAATGTATAGATGGTAAATACTTCTTTTCTAGTCTGTAGCTTGCTTTTTCAGTCACATGATGATGTCCTTTGCTGTACAGAAGCATTTACATTTCATGAGATACCATTTATTAATTGTTGTATCCAGTGTTTGAGCCACCTGTTCTGAAAGCTTTTCCTTGTGCCAATGAGTTCAAGCATATTCCCTAGCTTGTCCTCTGTGGGTTCATGGTATCAGTTCTCATGTTGAGATACTTACCTACTTGGAGTTGAGTTTTGCACAGGGTGATAAAGATGTAGTCTCCTTCTTTTACATGTGACTATTCAGTTTAACCACCAAACACCCACCCATAAATTTTCATTTATTTATTTATTTATTTATTTTTAATTTGTGATAGGAAATATTTATTTATTTATTTATTTATTTTTATTTTTTTGCAGGGATGGAAATTTATTTATTTATTATACCAGTTTATAAACTATATAAACAAACTCAAAGAAAAAAACCATATGATCATCTCATTAGATGCTGAGAAAGCATTTGACAAAATCCAACGTCTCTTCATGATAAAAGTCTTGAAAAGATCAGGAATTCAAGGTCCATACTTAAACATAGTAAAAGCAATATACAGAAAATATACCAGTATAAATACTTACTGGTATTTGAGGACCTACTCAGGTTCATCAAACACAGTCCCAGCTCTCCAGGGCCAGCCAGCCTGGAGAGACCTACCCCAGCAAACACAAGTCACCTTGTGAGGGCTCAGAGGAAGGAGGGCCAGTCTCCAAAGGTCTGACATGGAGTCTCCAGGATGTCATATATCAGCAGCACATCTCTGCACAGAGCTTATTCTTTTCATTTAGCAGAATTTTGTTATCACTGTTACTGTTGAGAGATATCCCATGCAGGGATGGTTCAATATATGGAAATTCATTAATGTAATTCACTATATGAACAATTTATTTATACCAGTATAAATTTATACCAGATCAACTTTCAGGCTAGCCAAAGGTGGATTGCTGTAAGATGGCCATTTTTTTTGTTTGATATAAAACAACAATCCATTTAACAGTTTTATGTAGGTGCTTGTCTACAGCAATAGTGAAAATACATTTTTCTCAATATAAATTT
>NW_022196906.1:74134120-74134397 GCF_008632895.1 Mastomys coucha | reverse complement strand
TTGGGAGTCTTCACTCTCTTCTATACCTATTATCCTTAGGTTTGTTCTTCTCATTACGTCCTGGATTTGCTGGATGTTTTGGGTTAGGAGCTTTTAGCTTTTTGCAGTTTCTTTGACTGTTGTGTCAATATTTTCTAAGGTGTCTTCTGCCCCTGAGATCCTCTCTTCTATCTCTTGTATCATCTGTTGGTGATGCTTGCATCTATGACTCCTGATTTCTTTCCTCGGTTTTGTATCTCCAGGGTTTTCTCTCTTTCTGATTTCTTTATTGTTTTTA
>NW_022196906.1:74126001-74134110 GCF_008632895.1 Mastomys coucha | reverse complement strand
CCCAAGGTCTGCTCAGAACACTAACCCAGATAGACCAGGAAGGAACTGGAGTCACTAGGCTGGCAGAGTTCCTGTGTGCCTGGTCCCGCTGGTCCCAGTTACTCCCAGTGTTGGGACAGATGTTGGTTCCTGCTCACCTCTGATCCTGGGTGTCTCAGAGCACCTGGGAGTAGAGCTTCTTCTGGGTGTTGTGGGACTCGATCTTCTTACTCTTTAGAATACAGAATTTGTATTCAGGTCGACTTTTCTCCTCTCATTCACTGTGATGCAACCAATATTTTTTTATGGAGAGAATCATTGAAATGATGATTAGTGCATCTTTACTGCAGAATAATCTACATATGACTTTCAAACTTATAATGTGTACTCTTTATAAGCACATGAAGAATTAATGCTGCCACTTGTCTGTGTAAAGTAATAACCTTACAAGCAGAGTACTATACTGAAAGTCTTCCAAAAGCACTCTTTGGCTCTACAGGACTAACTACCTTGGGATTTTCATCAGTCCTGTAATTCAGAGCCAGAATAACACATATAACCACATATAGTCACAACATTTGGGGCTTGAAGCATTCATTTTTGTGTATGAACATTACAAGTTCAGATGGGTGCTGAGTGTGTATTCATCCATGTGCTTCTGTATCTTACCTGTGGACATGGTATCTACACTTAGCAAGAAAGTACATGTCTGAATACAGAACATACTTTACATGTGAAGCTGAACAGAACGCATTGTACTCCAGTACTTTCGTGGGGTTAATGTTTATTAAAATGAAATCTATATCCATGACTCAAAGTCAGCTTCACTCAAGTATTCATGATCCAAACATTCTTTCCTTTTTAAAGAATAAACACATTTTAATTGAAATAGAATTACATCACTTGCTCCCCTCCCTTTTCTCCCTCTAGCACATCCCACTACTCTTAATCCCCTTCTCTGTCACCTTCACTCTCAAGTCACAAGCCTCTTTTGCTTTGACTGTGATTGATACAAACACATATATATATATATATATATATATATATATATATATATATATGTGTGTGTGTGTGTGTATGCATATATGTATACATATATAGCCTGCTGAGTGTGTTTTTGTTGTTGGAGTGTATATGGTTTCAAGGCTAAGCACTCTGCATTGGACAATGAATGGGACTGGAGTAGGGGCTCATCCCTAAGACAGGCTAATTCTCCTTCTTCCAGAAGACGTGACTTGATTGTGGTTCTTTGTCTAAGGATGGGGCTATGCAAAAATTTCCACCTTCCACATTAAAATGTCCATAATATTTGTATTCTTCCAACTTTGTTTATGGAGTCATTTCTAAGAGAGAATGTTTCACAGTAGGCTTCCTGATTGCAAATTAGGCTCTTGCAACTTTTGCCCCAATCCACTCAATGTTTATTGAAGAGCTGTTAAAAATAATAATAATAAAAAAAACCTTTGGTATACAAATATATTGAGTAGGGAGAAGCACACACATACACACACAATAAGGATAATGAGCACAAATTAAAATAAGTGTTTGACTGTGATGTATCTGATATTAGAGGAAAAGACCAAAGATCTAGAAGTGAACCTGACACACGGAATATTGAAACACGCCTTCTATTATTTAAATAATAAGTTACAAGATAAGCTTCCCTCTCCCATTATTCTCAATCCCTTACCCCTCCCCCTTTGGAGAACCTTTGAGACATAATCTGTATTTATATACTGTAATATCTGACAATATATAGAATATTATTCTAATTTTTTTCCATCAGTAGGAGTAAGGTTGCTGATGCAGGTAGGACAAATAATTTATATTCTTAGTTAATGTTTATATCTAATGATAAGAGTAGTACTATTGTAAAATATTTAAAGTATTTCTTAAAAATCTATCCACTCTCTCATGTGTGATGTTCCCTGAGCCATAGATACAGGAGCTATGGTGTAGATCTACCAAAATCTGGTCTTGGCTCCCCCACAATCTGTTAATGCCTGTATTGTGTTCAGCTGTGGCTTTCTGGGATGAATTTGCTGTAAAGAGAGGCATTTTTGATAAGGGTGATCGCTACACTTACCTGAGAGTGGGAGGATAACAGTTTAGAGCCAGCTTGAATTATTTGAGTCTTTGTCCTGAGTGTGTGGTGCTTTTAGCAATAGAGACCCACTTTCAACCTCTGAGAGTTGACCAAGTGCTAAGTCAATAATCTGTATTGTTTGGAAAATCTCCAGAACTACTGTGGCCAAGCACTTGAAAGGAGAGTTTCTTATCCCTGGTGCCAGGGTGTTGCTGGTCTATGGTTCTTGTAGGGAGTATTGTCAGCCCAAGTGGCTTAATGTCCCATAATAAATACATATTATGTTATATATGAATGTATATCAGTTATGTGTATGTGTTCAAGAATGTATGTACCACATACATTTGTATGACTTATGTATAATTCTATTTAAATATAAAATTAATATGATTCCTTGAGGCTTTAATTGAACCTTGGTGCTGTTCTTTTTCTGTACAGACTTCCCTACATCTTCTCCAGTTAGAGCCCTTTCTTAGTCATTCCATTTCCCTACTTTGTTCCTACCCTCCTTGACCCACTCCACACATGTGATCCTTTATATTTCTCTGGTTTCTGTGGTTTACTCCATGTTATAAACTCATGTCTGTGGATTTGGCTTTAGGAAACAGATAAGAGAGAAGTTATGGTGTTTGTTTTTCTGGGCCTGGATTACCTCCTGCAGTATTTTCTAGGCCCATGAATTTATCTGAAAATTTCATTTTTCTGTACAGCTAAATAATATTCCAGCTGCTTATGTATCACATTTTCATTATCCATCCATCCATCCATTGAAAGGCATGAGGTTCTTTCTACTTCCTAGCTGTTGTGAGTAGAGCAACAATGAGTATGTCTGAGCACCTATCTATGTAGTAGGATGCTGAGTCCTTTAGGCATATGCTAAGGAGTTGTTATAGCTGGTCATAGGGTAGATTTAGTTTTAGGTATTTTTTTTTATTTTTTATTTTTTATTTTTATTTTTTTAAGGTTTCTGTATACTGATGTCCAGAGTGGTTGTACCAATTTACGTTCCCACATACAGTCTTTCCCCCCTCAATCTCACTAGCATTTGTTGTCAGCTGTTTTGTTGATCTCAGTCATTTTTACAGTGTGAGATGAAATCTCAAAGAAGTTTTAATTGGCATTTCTCTGATTACTAAGGATAATGAATGGTTTTTTAACCATTTTTATTTCTTCTATTGAGAATTCTATGTTCAGATCTGCAGCCCATTTTTAAATTGGGCCTTTTGTTCCCTTGATTCTGGTTTTTGAGTTTTTTTATATACTAGATATAAACCTTCTCTCAGTTTTATAGCTGATAAAGTTTACCTTGAGTTCTGTGCGTTTTTCTTTTGACTTTTAGGTTTTGAAATCAGAGAATCACCATGGATCAGTATAAAAACATCGAAGTTATATGTAGTCCAAACATAGAATTCTACATTCCTTCTTTCTTTACCTCTGACTCCTTGCATTCATTTTACCTTTCTTATACTTTGAAATCCATTCTTTCATAGTTGACTCTAAAATATCTGGTGTCTGAGGATAATACTTTGAAAAATGGAGAAATGGTGTTCCTATGAGTCTCATTTCTTTCAGTGCATATTTAGTAATGTTTGTCAAAACAGTAGATTACACACAAAAATGAGTTGTTCAGCAGGAAATATAGACTCAGACTCTGAGCATGCATATTCCATCAGAAGGTGGGCTAAGTGTGAGAGTCTCCTTGGCAAGCAGCAAGCTGCCTCAAAGGTCATTTCTGTGTTCCTTAGGAGAACAGAGGAATGGCAGAGGTCTCAGGTTAATGCTTTGACATAATATAACCCAATTTTCTTTTTAGAAATTTAAAATGTATCTTTATTCTTGTGTTTCTGTGTATGTGTGTGTGTGTGTGTGTGTGTGTGTGTGTGTGTGTGTGTGTGTACATTTGATATGTCTATGTGGGTACATGTATTTTCACATATTAGAGTAGAAATCTTCCTTTATGTGGTTCCTGGGGAATCAAATTTACGATGCCAGGTTTTTATGGTAAATGCTTTTATCTATCGAGTCTTCTCACCAGGTGTGCTGGCTAGTTTTATATCAACTCGACACAAGCTAGAGAATCACCTGAGAGGAGGGAGCCTCAACTGAAAAAAAAAAAGGCCTCTATATGATCAAGCTATAAACAGTGATGTGGATGTGTAAGCCAAATAAACCCTTTCCTCCCGAACTTGCTTTGGTCATGGTGTTTCATTGCAGTAAGAGTAGCCCTAACTACAATACTAGTCACAACCCTTTTATTTTCTTTCCTTCTTTTAAAACTTTTTATTGATTTTTTTTAAATTTCACATCATGCATCACAATCTCTTATCTCCCTGTCCTTCCATATCTTTCCTCTGCTCTTGCAACCTCCCTCTCAAAAGAAAACAACAAAAAAATAAAAATAAAACTGCCAAAAAAAAAAAAATCTCACTGTGCAAGCTGCATTGTGTCATGGTGTGTCATATAGTACACCCCTTTCCCAAACAGCTTTATTTGCAAATGTTCATTGCAATGAGTCATTGGTCTGGTTCGAAGCCTCTGGCTTCTGCCACACCATCAACACTGGATCCTCACCAGGTCTCCTCTCAAATATTCTGTTCTTGTCCTGTGTCATAGAGATCCTACAGCTTTGGTTTTGCTGGACTGGACCCTTCCCAAGCAGAGAGAGGTTTTAGTGGCCTTATGTGGTACAATGCTTCTAGTCCAAACACAGGTCCAAGCCTCATTTGAGAAAGAAGGAGGGGACTTCTTATTAGCATGGACAACTTGGCTTTACAGAAATCCACATGCCAGTCATGTTCAGAGAGTGTGACCTGCCCTCTGATGATTTTATCATACTTAATATAAAACACCATTTTACCTGCCTTGTGGAAAAAATGCCAACCAGTCAAAGCCCATGATAATAAAGCAATTACTGTGGAAAAGTAAGAAAGAAAGAAATAAAGAAAGAGAGAGCAAGAGAGAGAGAGAGAGAGAGAGACAGAGAGAGACAGAGAGAGAGACAGAGAGAGAGAGACAGAGAGAGAGACAGAGAGACAGAGAGAGAGACAGAGAGAGAGACAGAGAGAGAGACAGAGAGACAGAGAGAGAGAGACAGAGAGAGAGACAGAGAGAGAGAAGAAAGAAAAGGAAAGAAAGGAATGAAGAAAGGAGAAAAAGGAACGGGAAGAAAAGGAAAGGAAGAAAGAAGAAAAAAATCAGTTTGTACAAACATTTAGGGCCCAGTTCATCTCTTTACATGGCTTCTCTTTTGGGAGACACTTGACTACATTAAAAAAGAAGCAAGGCCTTTATTTAAAAAAATGCCAACTAGTCAATGAAAAAAAGTACTAATTATTTCAGGCAGAATAATACCTTGACATCCTGAAGAGCTTGCTATATGAATAGTTTTTATTGAAGTTGACCAGAAGGCTGATAGCAGGAATTTTTGAGACATTAGAAAACCAAGCTCCTGAAATTTCTGAGTGTATCCATTTTAAGGATTTGAGGGTGTGCCTGCATGCATTTTTGGCAACAACAGTTGTGGCTAGGTGAAATTATTCAGACTAACCGCGAATGGGAAAGAGCTGCTAATTGGGGGCAGAACATGATCTGTTCAATGTAGCTGTAGGCAGTAAGATAATGAGACAGGCTGCCAGCTGTCCCCTTGTGCTCTTGTGTCCATAGAATGCTAGGGAAGTGGAAAGTTTACCTCCTCCTTGTATGAGCTGCTCAGATTCCTCATCTCAAGACGCATTCCAACCATTTATAGTTCACGCTTCCTGGAAAACAAAATGTCAGCCTGCCTGGAAGGCTTTGCTACTTTCTGACATTGTTGCCAGAGTTTCATTAGAACAGTATTTGCTTGAGTGCTTTTGGAAACATTTCATATTCAAAAAAGAAAGAGCCCTTTATTATGCTGATAAAATTTTGATAAATTATGACTAACTTGAAAGAAAACTGAAATTCTTTGGAGGTAACTTTTTTGTTGTTGTTGTTTGGTATTTATCCATATAACAAACCAAAAATAGCTGTTTTGCACAAGCAAAAACAAAAACTCTAAAGTTTTGCTTTAAGTCATGCCACAGAGATAACATTTAAAGATGTAAGAGGAAAAACTGGCCAAGATGGCATAAAGTCCAGTTTCTCCTGCTGTACAAACCCTGGGGGGTTGAAGGCTTGGCAATCATAAGAACATTGGATGGGTTTCTGTCTGCCCACCCCTATCTCTTTGCCTCTTTATCTCATTTCTTTCTCCACTTTTACCTTTCTGTATAATCTGTATCTATATCATTCAATGTTTAACAATGTCAGCAATTTGTATTCTCTTCTGAAGTTGGTTGTGAAGTTGTTAGTGTGTTATTAGAATCACGACTTGTTGTTATACAACTACAAGAACAGTATTTAAAATCAGTTACTGGTTGGAAATAGATCTACCAACTCAGTTAACTGACAATCATATGCAACTTTATCAACATCTTGATGAACCACAGATAGAAGTTATGTGTGTAAGGAGCTTTGGATATGACCCAACAATGTGTCAGGATCACCATCCTGATTGTACTTCCCTGTAAAACAAAGTAGCTCTCCACAACTCATGGCTCCTGGCATGGTTGGCTATACAGGTAGGGAAGGACTCAGTGTTTTATAAAAGGGAATTTGACCATGCTCCAGTAACTACATGGGCAATACAAATTGAATTTTTTTGGATGTTGCTGTAATTTTCTTCTCTTTTGGGATGAAGGGAGGTCACAAAAGTGTGAGGACAGACCCAGAAGGATTGGGAAGTGAGAGTGACAGAGTGCATAATGTGAAATTCCCAAATATTGAATAAAAAACATTATGTTTGAAAAATAAAACTAAATCTGGAGGCATATTTACATATAAGCTAATTTCTTAAACCTGAGTGTTTACATGGAGAATTTAATTAAATATAACATCTGCAGTATTTATAGACTATCTCAACATCAAGGAGAACTAGTGTAGGACAATTTTAAGTTTTGTGAGTTTAGTTTTTCATAATTTTTGTATTTGCACCACAGAGGTTGACCTTGAGTTCATTCCTCTTCCTAAAGTCTCCCAAATGCTGGTATCACAGGGGGGTGTGCCAACATACCTGGTTGTGAAATTTTCTTCTAGATATGTCTCTTTCATTGATAATATAAATGGAAATACTGCTTTATATTGGCTTATATTTTTAATATTTTATTTTATCTGTTATTATTACCACATTATTTTAATTTCTGTGTGTGTGCACACGCATGTATATGCTACAGTGTTCTTGTAGAGGTCAGAAGACAACTTATAGAAATCAATTCTGTCCTTCCAGGTGGATTCCAGGGATTGAACTCATTCTCAAAATTGTGCAGCAAATCCCTTTACACACTGTGCCATTTGCCGGTCAGGCTTAGATTTTAATGTAGTTCTAAGTTTCAGAGTCTAAATCAGTAATTCAAGTGTTGAAAACATGGATAAAAGACATGAGTTCACTTCAATCACCTTGGATGTTCTTGTGAGACGAACGGATAGCATCACACTAGTGAGTCACTACCACGTGCGTAAACAGGCACTATAATTTGTCGATGACTATAATTAATCTGTTTTCGGATTCTTCTCAAAATTGAATCTTTTTGAAATCCATTATATCATGTTTTGTTGTGTGGCATGCTAAACATAAATGGTCAGGGTTACATTTTCCTCTGTGGTAGTTTGTGGTAATTTGAAACAGGCAAGACTCTTCCATGCTCTGCATCTCGCCCATGTCCCAGAATGCCTCAGTTCCCACAGAACATGGCAATCCTTTGTCCTTCAATCCCCATGCTTTTCTATCTGGCAGTCTCTGGATTGGCACCTCAGGATTTCCACCCCATCTCCCCCACTTCCTTTCTTTCCTCATTCCAACTTTCCTTCTGGTCTTTTATTATTTCCCATCTTTACCCTCTTCTTTCCTTTTCTTTTCTTTTCTTTTCTTTTCTTTTCTTCCTCTTCCTCCTCCTCCTCTTCTTCCTCTTCCCCTCCCCCCTTCCCCTCCCCTCCCTCTCCTCTTCCTCCTCCTCTTCCTCCTCCTC
>NW_022196906.1:74108001-74125860 GCF_008632895.1 Mastomys coucha | reverse complement strand
TCTTCTTCTTCTTCTTCTTCCCTCTCTCTCTCATATATATGTATATATATACATATGTATATATATATGTATATATATATATGTACATATATATGTATATATATATGTACATATCTATGTATGTGAATATATACATATGTATGCATATGTACATAAACTATATTTGCACAAACACACAAACAGAACAAGCATTGTGTTGACGTTATCCAAAACTATCAAATTATACCCTGATGTAAATAATAAGCATGCTATTTTTCATATGGGTCTATAGTTTCTATGTCTCTGTGTTTATTTTGTGTTATATATATTTAAATCCACATATACATATGCATGTTTGAATTTGTGTAATTTATTATTTTAAACACTGCTTTTTTAATTAGCTGCTTCCCTTCCACTGTTTTCACATTTTCCCTGTCATGTGTTGCCCAAAGCTTATTTGCTCTGTCCAGTGAATTCCAGAATGATCAGCTATTGCCTTGACAAAACAGGATCTGTTTCATAGGCAAAGGTTTCATTTTGTGATTATGTTCTGTTGAGCCTCTTTTCATCTGGAAAATACCTTTTATCACGACATGGACTTATCAAAAAGACATAGTACCCAAACAAAGTGGTCCACTTTCTTGAATATGTTGTATAATAATCACAGGAGGAATGTCTATAAATTATTCTTGGATGAAACAGTATGGCTTCTACATTGGTAAGACATTGATATTCTATTTATATGTGGATAATGAATCATAAATTAATATACAAGGTCACAATTAGCTAAAAGCTTTCAAATAATTACCTTGTTCACTAGTACATGCCTATATGCATACAATTTCTTAAAAATAGATTAACCTTTAGTGATATTACACTTTAGTGAGCAGATTTAAGTTTTCCCCTAACTCATAGGTACTATTGTTCATGTGCCAAGTCTCTGAGTGCCTTACCACATACTCATTCATCACTCATTCATCACTTGCTAGATCTTCTGTAGTTTATTTTTCTATTATGTAATTTTGACTCCTTACTGGGATTTTACAATTTATTACTGTGATTACTGTTTTTTAAGAATAAATGTTAAATTAATGATTCTCGTTGCATAATGGTCCACTACTGCATTATTGCATACTGATTGGTTATAGTTTGAAAATAGTGATCACAATTTCTAGACTTTTTGGGTTGTATTGGGCTATCTATAAGGACAGGTATTGGTTTCATTCAAATGAGTTTCTGTCCTACATGGCAATTCTCATAGGGTATATCGAGATTACTTACTGTCTTTAGCTTCTTCTTTAGACTATGATGTGGGTAGATAGTTACTTTTTTTTTTTTTCTGCTTAAAGCTTTAAATCACCCATTAGTGGTTGGATATTTGTGGAACAGGAAGTTCCCAATTCCTCTGATATCTGTGCAAGTTTTGAACCCTCTCTTTGAGTTCCTGGAAGAAGCCTCTCTACCCTCTATCATTCCATGGTCTCTTAGGCATGTGAGGAGAAAGATATTTCTGTCTTGGAAATTAGAATAGAAATCATTGGGAGAAAGACTCATAGGCTAGACATACAAAGCTGGCTTTGAATTCATCTCAGCATGAAACTGAGTGACAACTACTCAAACTTCCCACAGGAGGAAGAAGCAAGATAAAAGATTAAGCAAGTTAATCCACACAGGGGCTTAGATATGGACAAAGGCTGAAGGGCATAGTCTTAGCAAGGAGGCGGGGCTTCAGGAGGTGTAGGCACAGGTCCAAACAGCACATCTGGATTTAGTGACTGATTATGTCTCACATACTAGACACATTTGTTGCACAATACTAGACAAGACTCTTAAATCCCTTTGCCACAGTTTCTTCATGTGCAAAATAAATAATGAGAATACTGTTGAGCTTATCCCATACTATAGGTACAATAAGAATGGAGAATTGCTAGGTACAAAATATGTAGAAAAGATTATGTCATATAATATCTGCTCAGTAAGTGCTATCTAGTCATTCTAGGATCTTTTAAAAATATGATAATTTCATGATTATTATATTTGAATTATTTCTATCCTCCCCTTCCCCTTCATATGACTATTCCCATTGCTTCCATTCCCTCTCAAAATCACAATCTCTTCTTTAATTATATATACACATGCATGTGTATAATTAATTCTGTATATATAAATGTATTTTCATGAGGTTTGGCTCATATGAACATGTGTTTAGGGACAACAGGTTGACCTGTCAGGGACTTGTCCCTATAAGACTGAGCTTCCCTCTCTTAGCAGCCATTAATAGCCAGTAGCTCTTAATCTAGGGATAGGACCTTGTTATGATATTATTATGGTAAATGGTTGTTTAAGAAAATGCTATATAAGACTCTATAATATGAGTCCAGATCTTGAAATAGAAGGCATTTATAAAGGAAGTTTTGACATTGTAAGCCCTAAACCCTATCTGCCCACAGACATGTGAGGATAAGAAGGTGGAGCATAACTACAAATATCTGTGAAGTTTGATGGAGAATGCATAATGTTTTATGCCATCTTTATTTTGTGTAGGTATGTAAGCACTTAGAATTAAAGTGTTGTGGTTGTGGAAATTAGAGAAGTTTTCTTCTATAATTCTGTTGAAGATATTTACTGGCCCTTTAAGTTGGAGGTCTTCACTCTCTTCTATTCCTATTTTCCTTAGGTTTGGTCTTCTCATTGTGTCCTGGATTTTCTGGATGTTTGGGTTAGGAGCTTTTTGCATTTTGTGTTTTCTTTAACTGTTGTGTCAATGTTTTCTATGGTATCTTCTGCACCTGAGATTCTCTCTTCTATCTCTTGTATTCTGTTGGTGATGCTTGTATCTATGGTTCCTGCCTTCTTTCCTAGGATTTCTATCTCCAGAGTTGTCTTTCTTTGTGATTTCTAAACTGTTTCTACTTCCATTTTTAGGTCCTGGATGGTTTTGTTCAGTTCCTTCACCTGTTTGATTGTGTTTTCCTGTAATTCCTTAAGGGATTTTTGAATTTGCTCTTTAAGTGCTTCTACTTGTTTACTTGTGATTTCCTGTAATTCTTTAAGGGATTTTTGTTTCCTCTTTAAAGGCTTGAACCTGTTTACCTGTGTTCTCCTGTATTTCTTTAAGGGAGTTATTCATGCTCTTCTTAAATTCCTCTATCACTATCATGAGATGTGATTTTAGATCTAAATCTTGCTTTTCTGGTGTGTTGGGATATCCAGGACTTGCTGTGGTGGAAGTACTAGGTTATGATGAAGTCAAGTAGTCTTGGTTTCTGTTGGTAAGATTCTTGCATTTGCCGTTCGCCATCTGTTGATCTCTGGTGTTAGATGTTCTTGCTGTCTCTGACTAGAGCTTGTTCTTCCTGTGGGTCTGTAAGCTTGTGTCGGCACTTCTGGGAGATCAGCTCTTCTCAGGTAAGACCTGTGTGCAATGGGCTATGAATCAGTTGTCCCTCCTTAGTCCTGGGGTCAGACCAAACCCTGGAGACAGGATCTCCGCTTGCAGGGAAGGGGCAGAGAGGGCTATGGATCTGCAGTACCTCTTCATAGGAGAAGAGGAAGGTAGAAAGGATCCTGTGTCTGCTGCCCTGCCACTTCTGAGGCCTGTGCCTCCTAGCTGGTCCTGTCTCCTCCTAGGTGAAGAGGGAGGTAGAAAGGATCCTGTGCCTGCTGCCACTTCTGAGGCCTGTGCCTCCTGGCTGGTCCTGCCTCCTCCTAGGTGAAGAGGGAGGTAGAAAGGCGGTTGTGGAAATTAGAATATTGTTAGCATCTTGTTTTCAGAACAATATACCGACATATGTATCTGATTAAGAGAGCAGGGAAAGAAAATGCACCTATTAAGGGATGGAAAATTAAACCAGAAACTTTAAATTAACATGGGGAGAAAGGAATGAAGAACAATGTATCACAGTAATGAAACAAAGAGGAAGAAAAGTAACAACAAGGTAAATTAAAAGGAAAAATGCAGCCAGATGAAAGGAGTAAAATCAGTGACATTAGAGCCTGAGATAAGCATGAACGGGCTGAGGTTTAGTCAGAGAATGGTCTAGGGTTGAAAACAGATGTATGGAAAGGTTGTAAAAAATAAACATGCAAGAGTCAAGTGAGTTAAATGTCTCCCTCTTTCTTTTATCCTAACAAAGAAATTGCCAGTGTAAGGGAAGGCAAACCAAAGAAATACTGGAATTAAAACAGACTCAGAAAAGAAAACCTTACTTAAGGTTAAAGGCTTTTTACAGAATAATTGGGCATTTTTGTATAATGATACAAATCTAAATTGTTGATGATACATGCGTCATAAAACTACCTATCATAACACATTTATAACGTGCAGAGTTGAAACCATTAGACATGCAGAGAAAGCTTTCTACAGCTACAGTAATAGGAACTGGAGTCATGGCCCTGTGGTTAGGAGAACTTGCTGCTATTGCAGAGGACCTGTTCTCAGCACCAACATGGCAGCTCACAATCACTTGTAATTTCAGCTCCAGGGGTTCTGCTGTGCTCTTCTGGCATCTGTAGACTTTGCACAAATGTGGTAATACATGCATGAATAGTAACTGTGAATATCTTTTATTAATTTTTTCAAAGTAGATTGATTACTAGCCTGAAAAACAGTGATTTTTTTGGAAACCCTGATGTCATTTACGTTCCCTAAAGCAAAGAATACATTTTTTTTTTCCCAAGCATTTTGATACAAAACATGTACTTGGCCAGAAAGAAATTCTTTTTAAATTAAAAAGAAAAAGAGGGAAAAAACTGTATAAAGCATATACACTGATAAATTTAGAAGTAAACAATAAAATGGAGACCCTACTAAAAATTAAAACTTAAAAAATTAAGAACTGATGCTGTGTAATTTGGAATCAACAGAAACAAATAATTTTCTAAAACAACAATGGTACATTGAATATTTGGTTTAAGTCCAATAAAATTGAGCAACCACCAGGATTCACACAAAAAGAGAGTTAAAGAGCAATGATGAGGGGCTGGAGAGACAACTCGTAGTTAAAAGCATTTGCTGTTCTTATAGAAGAATTGGATTGGATTCCAAATACTCACTTTGAGCAGCTCACAACTGCCTGTAATGCTGGTTCCATGGGCTCTGATGCTGTTTTCTGGCCTTTTCAGATACCTGGATGTACAGAGTTCACACAAACTCTCATGCACATACATAAAAGAAAATCCTTTACAAAAAAAGCAAAGATGACATAAAATAGCCACATATTTGTCTTAATGAATTAGAAGCTGAACAGCAACATAAACCTAGAGGCTTTATAAGAGAATAACTAATAAACTCTGAACATGAAATGGTCAATGCATTTTTGAAAAGATAAACCCAAAGAAAAAAAGGTTCACTCAAATTAGGGCAAAATCAGGATTATTTTTTATGTAGATGAATACACTGTAGCTGTTTTTAGACACACCAGAAGAGGGCATCAGATCTCATTACAGATGGTTGTGAGCTACCGTGTGGTTGTTGGGAATTGAACTCAGGACCTTTAGAAGAGCAGTCAGTGTTCTTAACTGCTGAACCATCTCTCCAGCCCAGGATGGTTTTAAAATAGTGTACTTAGCAGAGATTTTTAGAAAACAAAAAAACAAGAAAAGAAGTGCTATGGGTAAGCCCAGGGAATCTGATACCACATGTCTTCCAAAGGGATACAAAGAGAAGTTGTAGCAAGACCTTGGAGGGAGAGAATTGGAGACATCTTGTCTTTGGTGACTTTGGTGGAAAGCCACAGATGGCTTTGTAGGATGCAGGCAGGGGATATTGCCACAGACTTATTTGAGTCTATTATTTATTTATTCCTTGCTGGGCTTCCTGATTGGTCAACTAAACTGGAGGTCTTGGGAACCCTGAGATTCAATAATACTGTTTATCTAGTATAGCCTTCTTCAATGAGAGGGGTCATGCTCTCCTTACAGGACACTAAACATAGAATATGAGTTCTCAATCTCAATTAACACTGATGGCATAATATAGATTGGTAATTGTGCCTGTTGCCTGAAAGTCATTGTGTTGCTATAAAATGGTCAACATTTTATTGTTTTAAATAACCCCCAGGATGTTATTTGATTTCTTGATAAGGAAAGGATAAAATAATCCATGAGTTTATTTGATTGTTAAGTAGAGGTAGTTGCTAAGTACAACTGCAATTTGTTCTTTTTGAGACTATAACTTGATTATAAGTTTTCAGCTAATATAGAGTCAATGTCAAAGGATATCAAGAGCCTATTTAGAGAGACAGTAGTCACACTCTAGGCAGAAGAATTGAGGTGGTAAAGTTATTCTGATGGAAGAAAGTTATCTTTCTTTAGTGAAAAGGGAGGCAGAGCCTTTCGTATGACTTGGGCTGCCTTCTGGTTTTAGTTACATTGGTGTGGCACTGAAGAAATCCACCAATCAGAACTCTAACCAATACTAATTAGCAGTGTAGCTTGACATTTTAGGCTTCCATAGATATTCCAGAATGGTGTATTCCCTTGGCAAATAAATCCAGATGTTAACTGATGCAGAACATTGGGTCTTCTGGGACAGTAGATCGCAAGGAAAAGAACAAACATGACATGGGCTTACAACTTCTGCTCTTATCCACACACAATCTCTTCTTTCTGATTTCATCATAGAAAATTGTATGAATGATTAACCTTAAGAATATGTGACCTTTGATATTGATTGATTGGAACACCATAATACTCTCAGACTTTAAAGGTCAGTAGTAACACATGAAATACCAGAAAAGGGAGGAGGCAAGAGTCTGGACACTCCTTTAATTTTCTGGACCATCTTCTGTTCATAGTTCTCAGAAGTTTCCAGGATTTACACAGGTGGCTTACATAGGCACTTGGTGATGCCAAGTCATGCAAAAGTATTAATTGAGAAATATTAGGCATTGCTATTTCAACCCCCAATTTTAAGCATGAAGAAAATAAGATCTATACATGTTCTTGTTATTCGTTGAGGTGAGCTCTTCTGCAACACGGGCTGGCCTGGCTCTCCTGGTAATTCTTCCATCTTAGCCTTCTGAATAGTGTGGCTACAGGCATGGGCTACCATTCTTGGTGATAGCCCTAGAATTCTAAACTGAAGAGAGGACAGAGTCATTAGAGGCTAGAACTTAAGGCATTCATCTTAGAATATAATTAATCGATTTCTTATATCATTATTTGGTCACCCCTAAATACAAAACAGGTTAAAAAGAAATTTAGAACTTTGTGAAAAATATGTTCAAGGAAATTTAAAGAAAAATCAAAATAGATATGTAGAGAAGTTTTTGTACCAAAATTTTTATGGATTGTAACTATAATGTCTAAAATAAACTATGTTTATATGACAGAATTCACATGTACTTTATTATGAGTTCAAATTCAGATACTTATTTTTGTTTTCTTTTTTTTTAAGATCCTTTTTTTTTAAGGACTTATTTATTTATTATATGTAAGTACACTGTAGCTGTCTTCAGACACACCAGAAGAGGGTATCAGATCTCATTACGGGTGGTTATGAGCCACCATGTGGTTGCTGGGATTTGAACTCATGACCTTCCGAAGAACAGTCTGTGCTCTTCCCCACTGAGCCATCTCACCAGCCCCTTATTTTTGTTTTCACAAGGGTGTTTACTTAATCACATGGCCTTCTAGAATGGTAGACTAGAAATCAGGTCACTCTTTTATATCCTGAATAGGAAATCCCTTTGCAGAGTCTCTGGGAAGCAGCCTTTTACCTCTGCCTGTATATTTCAAGTAATCAGAAACAGACTGTTTGGGACTCAGTATTTATTTTGCTAAGGCATCATACAATTCTTCAATAGTCAGCCTAATTTTGCCCCCCCCAAGACCCTGTAATTTCAATTTAGCATCTGTGGTGTTAGTTTTGTTTATTTACTTTTAGCCTTTTGAAGGACAGTTGGCACATTTTAGAGGATTATTACATGCATGCCAAATGGTCTCCTCTCTTGCACACATCCCCTTCCTTGAATTGAATAGTACATGTTGCTTTGAACTGTCAAGCCACTTATTTGCTCCTGTGAAAATAGTGATTTGTCAATGTACCTACTAAAAATGACTTACAAACAGCTACTCAGCATCCCAAAGAGTTCGCTGCATATTTCTGTTTCTTGGAGTAAGCTTGAGGTGTTTTGGATTGGCTTATGTTGAAGCAGGAGAGAGGTTCCAGAAAACTTTCCATTTCTTCAACGTGCATCTTGGATAGCTCACCCCTTGATCTTGTCCAGGTAAAATGTAAATGAATTGACCTCTTTCAGGATAAGGTCAATTCAGAGTGGTCAATAATTGTCAAAGAAAAAGAGGGTATCAATTTGATAGTGAGGAGGATACTGGAAGGGGAAATGAAAGTAGTATAATTATATTTTAATTGAAATATACTGAAAAAGAAAGAACAGTACATGCAAAACTTTAGGGTTTCCCTTAGTAATCTCATGGTTTGCTCACAGCATTCTGGTATTTTGAGCCAGCCGATGTTAGTGACAATGCATGTTGAACAACTTGAAGCTGAGATAAGGTGAAGACAGAACACAGAACTGTAGCAAGTGGAAACTGGGAACCTGGATTATGGAGTAGTGGGGATATGGTGGTCTATGTGGGCTCACAAAACAGGAAACAATAGAGACTGGAAAGAAAAGCTTAAGAGCAAGTTGAACCTGCCTAGGACTCAGGCTATAATCCCAGCACTGCAGAGGATGGAAGAGGAGAATTGTGAATTGTTTTAGAACAGCTTTGTCAATAAAACAAGACACTATCAAAAATAAGGAAACACAAAAGCAAGCAACCTTTCTAAAACCTCAAAAACCTTTAAAACTCTCTTATCCCCTAACTCATAGCAGCCTGTGGTTACCTATCTAAGATGGAGCCCACTACTGTTTCATCATAGGTGGAGAAGGGCTCATCAGGCTCCACATCTCCCTGAGGTGCTGAGGGGAGTTCACGGTTGCTGGGGGAGGAGAAAGAATCCTCTTCAGTAACGTGAGCATGGCTAAGTTGCCTGTTTGGTCAATAACCCCAATTCCTGCTCATATAGGCATCTCCAATCAAACTCATTGAGTGGGATCGCATAAACAAGCAAACAAACAAACAAATGCAAAGGGCACAGAGATTGTTAGAAAGAAGTGCAACATGAGTGAGGAGAATGAAAGAGGGTAATTTGGGGTGAAAATGACCAAAATACATTTTTATGTATAAAATTATCAAAGAAATAGAAAATAAATTTTATTTTTTTAAAATGTGAAAGACTGTTTATTCATTTGTAATTTTGTCTGGTATGCCTACAAATGGGGTTTTTAAAAGCATACATTTTGTAATATAAGAACTACCATTTATTAAAAAAACATTATGGGATGAGTTAGTTAAAGATTCTTTGCTATTTTGATCACAATATTCTCAGGGTAGAGCTTTTCACAGTTGGTGCAGTGGATATTTTAGGCTGAATGATTCTTGCTGTGGAAGACTGCCCTCTGTATGACATTTAACATCAACTGGAGTAGCTCTTAATTAATCTATGACATGCATCTCAGTTCTGTGGGGAAACAAAATCGCCCTTAATGGAGAATAAGTAGTTGTAATAGTGTATAACTAATGAGTTTTATCTGTCATGGAAAAATGAAAGGTGCCAGGCATGGGGAGATAAAGGAGTGGGAAAGACCCATGTCCTGCCAGAGCTCAGGGAGACTGTGCTGAACCCCATGGAACCACCCCAGAATCCTGATGGGTGGGGAGAGGTGCAGTCTTGGCTCTGACTCTCAGGTACCACAGACCGCTAGGTACCACAGAAGAGCTGGTTTTGGAGGTCTCTGGGCTGCACGGAGGCCAGGAACTATAGGTTCTTGCTCTCGGACATCACTGACCATTGTTTGTCTAGGAAGAGCTGAGAACAGACCCTCAGGCAGACTCTGGCAGATGGGGAGGGGTGGGGAGTCTGGCTAGCTCCAGGCTGCTAGCTGGGTGGGCTGTTTGATTTGACTGGTGGCCGTGTGGCTGTGTGGCTGTGTGACTATGTGGCTGTGTGGCTATGGCTGGAGCTCAGGGAGGCTTCCCTGCGGGAGGTTAGATTTGACTCCTTAGAGGGAAATGTGCTCGATTGCTCTAGCATGGTAGGTCCTAATGAGCAGAGACAGTCCATGGTTTTAGAGCTTTATTGTAGAAAACACACACACACACACAGAGAGAGAGAGAGACAGAGAGAGAGAGAGAGAGAGACAGAGAGAGAGACAGAGAGAGAGACAGAGAGAGAGACAGAGAGAGAGACAGAGAGAGAGAGAGAGAGAGAGAGAGAGAGAGAGAGAGAGAGAGAGAGAGAGAGAGAGAGAAGAAAATGTAGAGGCCGATCATGGCCATGTGGAGAGAGGGGAGAAGGGAGGGAGAGAAGGAGGGTGAAAGGTGAGAGAAAGAGCAAGAGCTTAAGAGAGAGGAGGGGGCAAGCAGCCCCTTTTATAGTGGGCTGGGCCACCTTGCTGTTGCCAGCTAACTGTGGGGCAGGGCATGCCTGGCTGCAGTCACTTGACTGTGGGGATGGAGTCTAGCCAGAATACTAGTAGCTTGGGGCATTGTCCTACATGACTGATAGCCACAGGATAATGGAGTTGAGGGCTCGTGGTGTCAGGAGCCTAATGTCTGGGAACATAGCTCACTGTTCCATCCTTTGTAGAATTTTCTACTGGGTCTGGAGTAAGCCTCGCTCAACCAGAACACAAACTACCTTTCATGGTCCAACAGAAAAACACAGAGGTTAAAGCTTTTCTTACCTAGTCCTTAGTAAATATCTATCAACAAGCACTGCTGCCACCAAAATATTTCTGTGCTCATGTCTGTTCATGGTTTAGGTAAGTAGTTATCCAAGTTTATTTCTTGGTGTTTCCATGCAAATGGAAAAATCATACAGATGTTTCTTTGAAAATTTTATAAAGCACTGTTCATTGATTAAGTAAATGTTGGCTTCCTACAGTATTGCTAGTAAAATTCTACGCACTGGTTATATCAGTAGATAAAACATTGAAAATCCTACTCTTATAAAACAGATATATGCATGTGTGCATACGTGTGTGCATACAAGTGATTCTATGTTGAATGTGAGATGAACAATGAAAACTTTAGAAATATATATCTTAGAGTGCTAAAAACTGATGAGTTTCTTGAAGGAGACTGAAGTAAGAGAAGACACAGAATGAAGAGAGTATATGTACTGTTACAGATTCCGGGGGACGTTAGGCTGCTTGAGGAAATGACACCTCCAGACCACACAAAGGTTAAAACATTAGTTCTCTGGAAATGACCATTTAAGCAGAGAAAAGAATATTCTTTGGATTGGAATAGGCCCTCTCAAATTCAAGTGAGGGGATTTGGGTACAAGGTCTTTGGAGGGGGTGATTAAAGCAAAGCATATGAATATAGGTAGTCCCAAATTAAATATGCTGGATGCTGTTATTTAAAAGTATACCTGTTACATACACAGAAGCAGAAGACAACTTGAAGATACAAGAAAGCAGCACTCTGCAAAACAGTCTTTAGAAGTAAGCAAATCTTAAAAGTGAATTAATTAAAAAAAGAAAAAAAGGACTAAGCAAATCTTCAAATCTTTTGATCTTAAAACTCTACAAAACATGCCCTTTGTAGTGCATGTTTTATGTGGAATCTGTTCATTTCTGGTTTTCTCATTTGTAGAGTTGGTGGATTTCGCACGTAAATTTGGTTTCTTGAATCTCCTTCTTGTTTCATTTAATTACGTAATACTTTGGGGAGAAAGTACTCCTGTTCTTACAAAATATTCTGAATTATTCTGTAGTGTATAGAGATGATAGTCCCAGAGAGTAGTTGAAGTATATTGACTGATATTAAGAAGGATGTTAAGATACTTGCTGAACAGTACAGCTAAAAATAAGTAGGGGAGAATGATGGGAGTACTGGTTGGAAACAAAGATGGGGCAGATCCTGTGGTGATAGAGCAGCTAGACATTGCTCTTGGTGCACTGTGAACAGTTTCTTTGGAGCAGAAGATGGCTGTACTTTAAGAGAGCAGTTGGACAGCTGAAACAAGAGCTAGCTGGTGAGCAGTACATGCAAAAATCCATGTGGCAGAAGAATGATTTGAGTCAGACTGATAGAGATAAAACAGGGGACACCTGATACGATCCAAACTTCTGAGGTAGGGCCAGTGGAACTGGCTGATGGCTGGAAATATGGTAGGAAGGAATCATGTAAGAATTCAAGTTTTCTATCTAATCAAAATAGATAATGATAATTATATTTGCTGAACTTTGGAAATTTGAAGGATGAACACTGAACTGTAGGTTGTTCTTTCTTATCCCTTTTCTGTATAGATGTATCCTTATCCTAACAAATTCATAAACTGATTGGGTTCTATGATAGTGAAAAAAATCAGAATATTCAAAATTCATAGAACTTTGTAACATGCATTATCTTGGGAGCTTGCTGGCCTTACATGCATAAGGTCTAATAGTGGGTGGTAAACCTGCCTCTCAGAGGGAGAAGAACACCATTCTCAATAGCAATGGCTGCTGTTATTCTGAATTTCAGCATTTGGATCTTTGTTTTCAACTGAATTTGGTTTCTATTAAAGGAAATTTTGTTCAATTGATTCAAAGGTTATTTGTCTATAGTTTTATGAGTAGGTTATTATTTGAGCTTGGTGAAAAGTATTATATACCCTCTGGTGGAGTAATTTGTAATTTGATTAATTTTTATTACAGATATTAGGCTTTTTATACAGTGATCTTTTTCTCCCTGAAGTATTATGTAATTAAATGAAACAAGAAGGAGATTCAAGAAACCAAATTTACGTGCGAAATCCACCAACTCTACAAATGAGAAAACCAGAAATGAACAGATTCCACATAAAACATGCACTACAAAGGGCAAAATATATTTAAATTCTTAGTCTGAAATACTTTAACAGATTAAAAATTTTAACACTTAGAGGCACTATAAAATGAGATGAAGTGAAATTCTCTGTGTGGTTGCTGTATTCTACTACATGGAAAGCACTACGTATGTTATGTATGTATGCATATATGATTCTTGTCCCTATTGGATCCTTCTTTTACTCAGTGTTCATATAAGAAATACACAAATACATTCTAGAAAGAACTACATAATGTTCTCAAAGAGAGTTAGCAATGCTAGTTGATTACAGAAAACCAGGAGGAACAAAGCAGGAATAACATGATCTTTATTGGCAACTTGAGAAAGACATGATGTACATATACCAGCACCAAGATGCCTCTGGCATTGACATTTCACCAAACCCTGGACCAGTGCTGCTGATCATTGTAATTGGAGAACATGAGAAGGAAAGCAGGCCTGTGGACATTATTGTCAGTATTCTCTACTCCATGCCTTCTGCCATGCATCTAACACTGAGCTAGCATGTCATAGAGATGGCATAAAGGCATGTGCTTCTATATGTCAAAAAAATTTTAAGACTATATTTCTTTACTATATACTTACTTTGCCTCCATGATCTTTAATATCTTCAGACCTTAACACTCAGCTTCATTCAGAGTGCCCTTATAGTAGCTATGATTGGTGGGTTTTATCATACCAAAGGAACACACACACACACACACACACAGACACACACACACACAAGCACACATACACACACAGAGTTATTAAATATAATGATAACTATATATATTTGTATGTGTATATATATGTATATATTCAATGGCTCTCATGATATACTTACTAAATAGTTAGAGTTAATTTTATTTAATTTTAAATTTGTCATTGTGAGCATTCCTTTCACTTAGTGCTGTGCTACATAGAGACATTTTTATGTAAGCATATACTGCACATTGAGTATAACTGCCCATGTGCTCCTCACCTTCTATTCCTCATAGTTAAATGTTAGATATATTTTTAGTATTTTAAGAGCCTCCAACTGACTTCCATGGTGGCAGGCCTAGTTTACACCCCCCACCAGCAATGTACAAAGGCTCCTTTGTTCACATCCTCACTAGAATTTGTTCGCTTTTCCATTCTCAATGACTGCCATTCTGACTAGGGTAAGGTGGAATGTTTAGTGCATTTTGAATTTACGTTTTAGATCATGAGGTTGAATTTTTTTCATTTGTTTTAACCACTTGCATTGCATCTTTTGAGAGCCATCTGTTCTTTACCTCAGTCCATTTGATTCTGTTTTTTAATTTCTTGTTTACTTTTTCAGTTTTTATGTGTTCTAGATACTAACCCTCACTTAGACTTATAGTTGGCAGACTTCTCTACAACAGAATGTGGTCCAGATGGCCCAACAATGGCTGTCTCAAGGCCTAGAATCTGGTTGTTGTTCTGTCCACAAGGCCGGACGTTTCCACACTCCCAGTCTTGTGCCAGAGTCCTGGAAACTCCTTGAGAGATGCTACAATCTACATTGGAATCTGTAAATGCTGGATTTAATCCTGGCCATAGCCTATTGCTATATCAATATCCTATTGATAGACAAACTTGCCAGTAAGAGTAACGGCAAGCAGGCACAAAACAGTTTCCTTCTACCATGTCCTTTCATAAGGGGTGCCCCAGAAGGTGCGCCCAGATTTAAGGTAGGTCTTCCGGCTTCAAATAGACTCTACGAAAAGCTCTTTTAAGAGTCACTGGCAGCTTGAGTTTTAGTTGATTCCAAATGCAGTCAAGTTGACAACCAAAATTAGTCATCACTAAAGGTCTTCTCACATCAAACAATGTAAGGAAGATAATCCCTCACAGACAGTTTTGAGGCTAATGTTAATCTAGGTAACCCCTTACAGGAACTTCCAGAGGTTTGTCTCAGGTTATTCTAGAGTCTGTCAGGTTGGCAATCAGCACTGACAATCACATAATCCTTGAGGCCATTTACGCATCCTTAGAGCTGGTAAATCAATTTGTGAGTTTATTCTCTCACTTTGTTACTTTGTCAAAGATGCTAGAAGCAACCATAGCATTGTTACGATTATAACTGGAAATATTAAAAACATTTGATACAGAATCCCCAAACTCCTTGCCCCTCATAAGTAGGGACTGAGGACTCTCAAATGCATTTATTTTGCATAGTTCTCTGAACAATTGATATAGTGGATCATTAGCGCTCTCCAGATTGCCAAGTGATTTGACTAATATAGTACTATATAAGCCATATAAACATTTCAGATGGAACTGACACTGGTAATATTGCAAATTGGCTTGGTTGATGCAAAGAGGTGTCAGGAGAGTGGCAGAAGGAAAGGGCTGGTTAAGCAATCTGAGAAATGCCGCCATATGTCCTTTTGGGATGGTCTTTGTGTGTTGTCTAGCATCAGAACAGCTTCTTTGAGATCTGTTTTCTGTTATATAATTCTTACATTCTTTTTGCATTCTGTTGAGAACAAACAATGTGAGCCTCAATCTTTATAATATTTGCTCCTTTGTCAGCCAGTTCTCAGCCACATGGAAGGTCAATAGTGTGAACTAATCACAATGCATCATGAAAATGAGTTTTTCCAGAAAATTGACAGGTAAAGTATTATGAGCCACCATAGCATGCTTGACCACAGCTTCTTTATTTTGTGGGGGTAAAGCAAGCCTGCAGCAGATGCTTAAGATCACACTGTGTATATTGGGACCTGGTTGCCAGCTGGTGGTTTTTCAGCTACATCAGTGTACTCAGAATAGTCTCGGAGGCATTTACTGGGGATCCTTGAACACAGGGTTCTATGGAGAAAACCAGCCTTGGAAGTACTGGATGGTATGCCTTTTTCTCAAAAGTCTAAAGTTCATGTAGCACCATAAGCCACAAGAGTCGCAATTATGAAAAGAAAATTGAACTCTGCTAACTGGATAAAACAACTTGCAGTGGAAATTTTTCTTTGTTCCATTTTCTAATGAATTGCCTTCAACACCAGTGAGATGACATCACTATTTCCAAAGGTAGGACAGCAGGCTTTTCTGGAGACAGCTGGACCAATGAGGACATGGATGAATCCTCAGATCACAGCAGGCTTTGCTGGAGAGAGCTGAACCCACGAGGACATGGATGGATCCTTGGGAGATCACAGCAGGCTTTGCCGGAGACGGCTGAACCAATGAGGACATGGATGGATCCTGTTGAGATGACAAGGCTTTTACAACAGGGTTTCAGCACTACAGGTGGGTGAATGAATAACTGGAATGCTCCACATTATTTTACTGAGACTCAAGAGACAGATGAGGCATGCACTAGGCCGAAACATGAACTGTATGGCTCACGGTTAAGAGCTTGATTTCTTTTTGGTATCTTCTAATGTATCTCTTGTCTAGCAATGCCATTTAACATCTCTGCAAACTTGGAAGAGTATTTTAACTCTTGTATCCTCCAATTCCTATTTTGTAAACTAACTTTAATTATCCCTAAGTCTCAGCACTCCTGGAAGGACAAGAAGCTATACCTTTAGTGCGCTACATATGTTGTTTACTATTTACAGAATTGCTGGCATGTAGTATGTCTTATGCTCAGTGCTATTTGTGAGTTGTGTGATAGTTTTCATTTACTGAGAACATGTAATGGTCACAAGTAGGGACTTTTGCATACCCACACCTAAATGCAGCATACACTTACATACATGTGAGCTTCATTTTTGTAAAATAACTATCACGGATATCATTTAGTGAATGTCCTTTTAGTTTCAGGTGATTTGCTAAATCTTTTAATGTAGTATTGAATCTTCATAATGATCATGAAAAGTTCACACTTTTGTGCTGGTTGGTTTTTGTCAACTTGACAAAAGTCTAGACATATCTGGAAAAGAACATCTTAATTTAAAAAAATGCCTCAACGGGAGGCATTTGACCTGCAGGCAAGTCTGTGGACTAATGTCTTTCTTATGATTGATGTAGAAGGCCTAGCGCATTGTAGGTGCCATCCCTGGGCAGGTCCTGAATGACATAAAAAGGCAGGCTCAGAAAGCCAGGAGAAGCAAACCAGTAAGAGACACTCCTCCATGGCCTCTGCTTCAGTTCCTGCCTCTAGGTTTCTTCCTTGAGTTCCTGCCCAATTTCCCTAGGTGATAGACTACAAGCTGTAATGTTAAACAAACCCTTTACTATTCAAGTTGATTTGGGGCGTGGTGTTTTATTACAGCAATAGAAACTTTAAGACAATGTTTTCATCTGATGGGGGACAGAACTGAGTTGCAGAAAGTGTAAGTCACTCATGAGTAATAACTAATTTATTACTAAGTCGTTCTGGGATGTAGCACCATGTTCCTCTTTCTCTTCCTCAACTAAGATAAATGATAATTTCATTCTGATTTATTTATTTATTTATTTATTTTGGTCTTCCAAGACATGTTCTCACTGTATAGCTCTGGCTGTCCTGAGACTCACTATGTAGATCAATCTAGCCTCAAGATCCCCCTGCCTCTGCTTCCCAGGTGCTGGGATTAAAGGTGTGTGCCATGACACCTGGTTTCATTCTGAATTTTAAATAGATGATAATACAAATGATGTCTGAGAGTACTTTTTTACATAGCAATGTGAAAATCAGTTTTCAGATTTAAAATAAAAACCATACATAATGATGAGATGTAATTTTACTCTGATATACTGGCTTTTAGCTTTTGGCCACAGTTTTCTGTAAGTTCAGTCAGTGTTGTTTTCTTTTTAAAGAATGATTAAATCACAATGTCTTTAAGTTTTACAATTACTATCAATAACTGTGTAATATTTCATTAAGACGACATGATTGAGCCAATAGTTTCTCTATGGTCAGAATTAGATTGTTTTCTAACCTTATGCCTGTTCTTTATGTATAATCTAGGAATGCTAATCAAGGTCCATTCCTTCTGGGAATAAACAAATCCAAACAAATTGAAATCATTGAAATTGTTTGTTGATTTTGAGCTCATTGTTTCTTTAGTCAACTGT
>NW_022196906.1:74105847-74107991 GCF_008632895.1 Mastomys coucha | reverse complement strand
CACACACTCAGAAACTTGAGAGGGACCAATCAAGCAAGGTGAAAATACTGTAGAGAGGCAGTGGAGGCCAGCCATACACTGCCAAAGACTGGAGAGGAAAAAAAAATGTGGTTCCTATTAGCGTTGCCTCTGGAAGTAAGTTGAACAGTGTCAGACTTTCTTATTACAATGAACTTTCATGACTAGTTGTCTGTCTTCTGTTGTCTTTCTCTTCTGTTTGTCCTTTCAAGTCATATTTAGACTACTGTAATTAATTAAAGACTACCCATCTTCTATTTCACTCAAAAGATGGCAGTTATTCCTCTGGAATTTGTGGATCCAGAAATATATATCTCCTTCTAATTGTCATCATTATTCAGGTTTGGGCAGTCACTGGAATTTTTCTGAGGTTATTCAGAAATAGCATGGAGGCAGTTCATTTTGATATCTAGCTTTTAGCCACAAAACAGGACAGAGCTGGGGTCAGAAGGACAGAGTTATCTATTTTGGAGTAGTATTCATATTAGGAATAAGAGCTTATGACATATATGAATTTCTCCCATTTCTTCCAAAGTGAGACATACTTTGGATTTGGAGTTAAAATGTATCCCAACCCTGCACAGCTGTGTAGGAGGATATGTTTTACCTTTTTACACTATAATGAAAGATTAATTTTTATATGTTTTTTTTCTTTGAGGAACAACTCTGCTCATTTGCACAAACTTTATGTATCTTTTTTTACAATGGAAAAGAATAAGCAATAACTCCACCAACACTCTTTCAAAAAGACCAAGTTATGGAATGCATTTTCTAAAACCCTTGGCTTTATGACATATTTACATTAGGAACCCACTGTTTTCCTTGAGCCTTTGAGTCCTTATTTTAAGACCCATATTGTTCTAACGTGGTGAGTTTTCTGCACAAGGATGGAAATTTACAGAATGTGTTATGGACAGGGTGCGGGTGGAGGAAAGCATATGTTTTCACACTTGAAGTTGTTAGGGGAAAATGGTATTTGAGCCCAAATTGGCATTAGTAGGCAGGAAAGTCTTGGTTAGCTAAAAAAAAAAAAAAAAAAAAAAAAAAAAAAAAAAGAAACATACTTTGTTGAGCCACAGAGATGGAGCTCTTTAGAGCAATGTTCATTTTATTGTAATTTACAGTTTTTAGAGAACTTATAGGAAAATATAGGGAAAGAAAGGGTTTTGAGATCCTTGTTGCATTTCCATAGATGTTTTTCATCTTGAGTTGTGGTGCAATGTTGAGTCCTATTGAATAAACTACAGCTAGAATCCATGCTCAAAATTATCAGGTCCTTTTCTCAATCTTGCATTTCTTGTGTTAATTTTATTATCATTGTCTCATCCTTCAGACCTGAAATATTTGTGTCAAGATTGATTATTTTTGCTTCACATTCAGTAAGTCACAAATTCCTGTTGCTTTTGCTGTAACTGTATCCTGTCTTTCTCACTACCCTAATTGACTTTCTTTCTAATGCACAGAGCAGCAATTTAAGACCTAGTTTCAAGTTTAATTTACATACCCTGGGCTTACACATCAGCTCTGTCATTTACCAGATAATGCAAATAAAATAGGGTTGGTATAATCACCTTATAAGATTGGCGTAAATAGGAAAGATATTATAAATAAAATGTAATACTTAGTAAAAAAAAGTCAGGCCCTGTATGTGAAGTTTAGGATTATTAACCAGTTTTCTTGTTGCTGATCCTCTTTTCCAGGTTCAAGGCCATCACCTGGTTGTAACTAAACCACCTCTAGCAAGATCTCTCCAGCTCAGGAACTTCCTGGTGCACTTTAAAGTTTGGTTCTAAGCTACCCAGTTAGCAATTGCCTCCTCTGTGTGTGTGCCTAAGAGTTTTCCTTCTCCTCCTGCCCCCAGGGCTCTTTCTCATGCTTCTTTTCATTCCTTTTTCTTTTTTCTTTTTTTCTTTCTCCCCTGTCTTCCTCATTTCTCTCCCCCCTTCATTCTTTTTAAGTTAAAAATATTCATATACTTTTAAATCATATTCTTTTCTTTCCCCAGATCCTTCCACTTCCTTACCCGCACAATTTCATGTTGTCTCTCCCAAAAGGAGCAGAAACAACAAAACTCCTCACAAAGCCACACTAAAAACAAAATAAAGCCAAACCAAAAGAAAGCAAAA
>NW_022196906.1:74086804-74105794 GCF_008632895.1 Mastomys coucha | reverse complement strand
TTCAAAAGAAAACAATCTAAAGATGCACACACACACACACACACACACACACACACACACACACACACAAACCAACAGAGTCTGTGTATGCTGACTAACTACTTCTGGGCACAAGGAGTGAGGTTGATACATCCAGTGACCCTCTATTGTAAAATTATGATTTTCCATTTCTCACTGTCTGTATCCTATTCAGTAAGTTCTCAGCGCTGCTAACATGTTGGGGCCTAGTCCCTCCTTTCTCTTCTATCACATTGAGGCTGTCTGCTCCTACACTGACATCCTTGATCAATTTGGAGTTGAGTTTTGTGTAGGATGATACAGATCTATTTTCACTCTTTTACACACAACCATCCAGCTTGCCTAACACAATTTGCTGAAGATGCTGTCTTTTTATTACTATGTATTTTTGGCTTCTTTCTGTCAAAAAGATCAGCTATCCAGAGTTATGCGGATTTATGTCTTTAATTCTATTCCATTGGTCAATGTGTCTAATTTTATGTCATGACATGTTTTTTTTCTTTTTTCTTTCTTTTCTTGTTTTTGTTTTTATTTTTGTTTTGCTTTGGTTTTTTGTTTTTCGAGATGGGGTTTCTCTGTATATCCCTGGTTGTCCTGGAACTCACTCTGTAGACCAGTCTGGTCTTGAACTCAGATATTTGCCTGCCTCTGCCTCCCAAGTGCAGGGATTAAAGGCGTGCTCCAACACCATATTGTTTTTATTATGCCAGCTCTATAGTACAGCTTGAAACCAGAGAAGATGATTTCTTCATTAGTTCATTTATTTTCAGTAATATTTTTCCGTCTTGGTATATTTATGGCATCTTCTATGGTGTCATGCCTTTATGATCATTTTTTTGCTTGTTTGTTTGTTTTTAAATTTTCAGTTCTCTTGCTAATTTGTCTAAGATCCTCAACTTTATCTTCTGCTTGATTCATTCTATTGGCCAAGCTTTCCTTTGAGTTTTCTAGTTGAATTTCTGGGTTTTTAAAATGTTAGCTCAATCCTCTTCAGTGTTTATTTCTCTTTATTAAATTCCATTTTCAGGTCCTGGATTGTCTTCACCATTTCACTCAGTTAACATTTTTGTTGTTGTTGTTTGTTATTTGTTTTGCATCATTTAGACATTTATTCTTCTTCAGTTCTTTCCCCATAATCTCATTAAGCTGCTTCTTTGGGTCTTCTCTAAACTCACTGTATTCTTTGGTGATTTCTTTTGTGATTGTTCTTTTAAATTCTGTATCCTAGGATTCATCACAAAGATGGATACAGAAGATAAATAGCTTGATCTATCTTTCATTTGTTTGTATTTTTCTGATGAGATATGCACAGGTGGGCATCTTTTGTTAGTTATGTACTTAGTATAGTTTTGAGCAAAAGAAAAGATATGCATGTGGCTTGGGCCTAAAGGTGAAAATGGCTTACGTGGAATGAAGTCAGGAGAACACAGAAGACAGGGCTGATATGATGGATGATTGTCTTGGTCCAAGCCTAGTGTTGGGGGTAGATCTAGGTTGGGCAGCCTGTGTGGAAGAAAGGATAAGGCAGACTCACTGGGGTAGGCCCTGGTAAAGGTTATACAGTATCTGGCTGAGTGGAGAAGTTTAATATAGTGTGGGAGGGTCTTGTGGCTTGGAGAGAGGCAGGGAAAATCCTGGCAGAAGCCTAGAGTTTGGCTACAGTGCAGTCAGGGGTGGCATGACAAGGCTTGGTCATTGTATATCAGATCAGGGCTATATCTAGTGTGATGGGTATTGTGTGTGGAGGGAAGGATCAGGTAGACTCACCTGGCTAGGCCCTGGAAAAGACAGAGTGTGTTATTTAAAGGACAAACTAAATTCAGCTTAGTAAAGTAACTGAATGGTATTTTTGTAAATTTGGAGAAAGTCTAAAACATAGACTCGAGAAGTAGACTGGCAGACTCTGTTAGGTCAGGAGAACCAAAAGATTTCCAGCCTGGTGCTTGAGGAGTCTTCTTTGAGACATGTGTTATATATCAAAGTGTTATAAGCACACCAGCTCCAAGTGTATTCCCAACAGGGTCCTTCAATAGGACTTCCAGCTTGGTGGAGCATGTTTACACCGGAGAATTGCCATAGGAGAGCTCAGTGTTCATCAGCTTTCCTATCTAAGGCCCTGTGATCAATAAATAGATTGGGAACATGACTGCATGCATTTCTTCCTTAAAGGGTTCACAATATTGTGCGGACAGCATACATTGACAATTAAAGGAGAAAGGAGTTGGGTTGGGAACATATTCTGGAAATCCAGAAGATAACATCCTTACCTGAAAGTCAAACTGACACTTGCACAAGAGAGAGATGCTTTGTGGCAGCTGATGACAAATGAGTAGGTGATCAAAATGGTGATTTCAAGTGAGAGAAACAACAAGAAGGCACCAGGTAAAGCGTGGTGCAAACTGGGAACAGATTAATAATGGGAGTAATAATGATAGAGGAAAATAAACAAAGGTACCAGATGGGCCTGGGGAAGAAATATGGAACAGTGTCATGGAGGCTCTTGCTCTTCTTTAGCGTAGGTTTAATTTATAGGCTATAGATGTCATTGAACCAGTGCATGATTTAATCAGAGCAGAGGGCAAAATTCATCTATAAAAATCTCAGGAAGAGGTAGGCGATAAATCAGAGCTCTTATCTAAAGCAACAGTAAAAAAATGAAAGGGTGAGTTTGAGAGACATGATGTATTTCAAACTTGAGAGAGTTGTATGGTGTTCCATGTTTTGCTATTATTTGTCTTGACACAGAATATTTGGGAAAAGAAATAAGTAATAGAAAGTAAATAGTAAGAGAAATAAAATTTGTTTTGTTGAAAATAACTCTGCTTTAATAAAGTGATACCCAGGAAAGAAGTGATATTGATCATATAGCAGTAATGTAGCGTGTGAAAGAGCTTTGCATTAGGAAATAGTTCCCAAACAAGGCTTAGTTGTCATCTAAATATTCACAAGGTGAGTTAAGGACAAGAAAGATAGCAGTTAGCCCACAGGCGTTCCCCTCCCGCCCCTGAGACGTTCACTGAAGAAGGGCTTTGTCTGAAGTGCATTTATTAGAGAAGCCCATAGACAGACTCAGCCAGGGGCCTTGGACTTTCAAAGAGGAAAAAAGCCAGACTCTGCCCCTCAAGGGCTCTCAGTCTGGGGAACATGGTTGTATATGAACGAAGAATCTAAGTTTCTAAATTACAAAGGCTCAGCTGGTGTTTATTTATGTTATAGTTTGTATTTCATAGGAGACACTATTCAGAAGACAGTTTTTTTTTTTTGAAAGAAAGCCACAAAAAGCTCTGCAGAGAAAGGGTGATATGAAAGCAAAACCCTTCAAAGTAGAGGAAGGAAAGCTCATGAGGCCTCAACCCTACACAAAGAATTACAACTCAGGGAAGCCGGGAGTGGGAGGCATGGTTTTCCTCAGGGAAGAGAACACCAATTATCTGTCCAGTGTCACACTATCAGCTCTTAAAAAGTACATACAGGTAATATTATATGGACTCAACAGGTTATATTTAGGAATATATATGTACCTACAAATGCATATACGCATGTAATGACAATGGAAAGTAAGAAGCCATGAGCTGGAAGCAGAGCAGGGAGGGTTTGGGAGGAATTGGAGTGGGGAAAGAGAAGGGGAATGCGTTGTAATTAAATTACAATCTCAAAGGTAAGCAACAATAAGAGAAAAGTAGAGGAAGAAAAAGAGAAAAGTACCAAGGTCCAGATCTGCAGAATTCTGTGCCTGCTTCCTGCAGAGCTTAGCAATGTTGACTCCCGCACCAGACCACAGGAGAAATAGCAGGAAATAATATGGCTTACTTATCTAAAGCTTTCATTTTTAAGCAATAATGAGCTCAATTAATCCAATATCAGCATAACAACATTGTGGGATAACTGATTCTTGTTCTGGTAGAGCCTGTTCTGTTCCTATAAGATGGTTATTACCAGTCTTGGTTTTTACTTACTAGATGTAAGCAGCAACATCTCTAGAGGATGTCAAATACATTCCATGGGGCAAATATCTATGTTGAAAACTATAGGCTTGATGCTTCAAATCACACATAGAAGTAAATAATTAAAAGGTCCATATGTCTTTTCTACAGTCATTCTATAATATGACATGCTTATCATTAGTATTTAAATTAGTAATTTATGGAATGATAATTTTCTAAGTGCTGAGTCAGATTAACTCATTTATTGCCTCTACTCTGAGCATTACCACACAATTAAATTTAACAAATCTCAATGCCTTATTTTCTCTTTTTAATTTCTCTAATTTCTGTAATTTATTCCTGTGACATGGTTAACATTGTAACTACTACAATACCATTCAGTGTTAACTCTTATTTTACAAAGAGAAAGAATTACAAATGCTCAGTGTATGTGAAGGAAGGCAGGTTAGAAGTTGGTTACTTCTTGAAGTGGAAATGAGAAAGAAATAAAGGATCACAGGGAAATGTTTTACACTATGTGTTAGTTAGTATTCCTATTGTGGTAAAGCACTATGACCAAAAGCAATGTGGGAAGGAAAGGGTTTATTTGGCTTATGAATCCACTTCACTGTTAATTATAGAAGGAAGGCAGGATAGGAACTCAAACAGGGGGAGAATCTGAACTCAGGACTGTAGAAGTCATGGAGGAATGCTGCTTATTGACTTGCTCCTCATGTCTTGCCCTGCTTGCTTTCTTATTGAACCCAGTACCACCAGCCCAGGAATGGCACCACCCACAATAGGCTGGACTCTCTGCCATCAGTCACTAATTAAGGTAATTGCCTTCAGGCTTGCTTACAGTCCAATGTTAAGGTGGCCTTTTCTCAATTGAGATTCCTTCCTCTCATAGGACTCTATCTTGTGTCAAGTTGTCATAAAACTAGCCAGGGCACACCAGGAAACTGAAGAGGAAGGAGGGAGGGAGACCACTTGACTGACACATTGTTTTCTCTCGCTCTTGTCAGAAGCTCATTAAGATGCGAGAACCATCATTCTTTTTGCACTGCTGATGTTCCATGAGCATCAGAGGTAACATTAGCTATGAAAGCTCTGAACAGTGCTAAGGACTCCCGGGCTCATTATCCTACAAATCACTTGTAACACTTCCAGGTCACCAGTAAATACTTCCCATTCCCATGATTCAAGATTCAAGATTTTCAACACATTTAAACCTAGGAGCATTGGTATCCTTTCTTCTTACAAATCTTTAAAGACATTTTATTCTAAGAAGAGCCAAAGGAAAACCCCCCTACATTTCAAGAATTTAGATATTTTATTTTAAAAAAATATGAATCACCCTACAAGTCTTAAAGTACTTGTGCAGAGAGACAACGACCTTTAAGTTTGAAGAAAGGAATTTTAGATGTCGCAAAGACCCCATTGAGCCAATTTTGTTGTAATTCTCTTTGCATCATAGTGTATTATTCACGTTTGTGTTGCAACAGAGAGGTTGAGTGTATTTATGGGTCATTATTGTCAGAGACAGAAAAATACAGCTGCAGGGAAGTGGGACCCAGGATAACTGCAATCACAAATGGACCTCACTTGAAAGAAGCCCAGGAACCAGAGACCTCTTGACCAAGCAGAAGAAATGGAGGCAGGCTACAAAAGTAGTTTTTATGTGGATGCATAGCTTCCCTTTTCAAAGAAACTGCCTGTACCAATTGACTTTCAACTTTTCCCAACATTGCCACCTGATCCTCTACAATCTGTGTCTGGAGCAACACCACAAGTTCAGACAAGATAGATGTGTTTCTGTTGACCTTACAAGCTGTTGAAAGTATGTAACAAGGCTTGTAAGGCAGTGAAGGATTTATACCTTCCTCCTAGTAATTTGCTCTCATGTTCTGGCCCTTAAGGCCAGATTTGAGAGGCAGCATCATTGGCCACCGTCCCATCCCCAAAACTTGTTCTGTCTCTCTTCTTCCTCCTTGTCCTCATGAAAACCCTGTCCTCCCTAATAGAAAGTCATTCAATGCTAGTGCCTGGGGAAAACATAGCCAGACTGGGAGGAGCATGAGAGCTCTATGGGAAACCCTGGAGGAATTACAAAGGGACAGAGGGGAAGGGGTTAGGGAACTCAGACTTTGGTGCCAAAAAGCTAAGTGGCCTGTCTGGTAGCTCTAACCATCCTTGTTCTAGATCTCACAAAGGACATCCTAGATTAACATAAAGTGGACAGCATAGGTTAACTAGTCGCTGCATCTTCTGAGCAGTGCTTGTAGCTTCGAAGCTGCTTGTGGGAAGATAAATCTGTCTGGAAGACTGCCAGCCAACAGCCATTACTTGAGAACATTGGAAATAGAAAGTAACCCCTACAGCCCAGCTGGCCATGGGAAAGCCGTGGTTCTTTCCTGCAATCCCAGGACTGGATGATATGATGCTATTACAGTTAAGTTACCATTTCTAGCATCACTCCATCCTGATCATTGCCTCACTGTACATACCTGTCAAGAACAAAGAGAGCAAGCCTTTCCTGTCAGTAAGGAAGGAAACAAATTCTATTCATTGGTTTATCTGCTAAATGTCCAGAATCATCTGACCACTGGAGGAACCAGATAGAGCAATGATAATGTCATGTCTTCCCCAAATGCAGAGTATTTCAAAACATTTCAGGAAAAGAAAATATTAACAGAAACTGTCTATCAAACTCGTGTTGGAATTTTTATTTTCTTTTACAGCTAATGATAGATTTTCTTTTAATCCAGCACTTGACTTTTTTTTTCCTGTGACTGTAACTTGTCTCCATTTGTCAAACACCAGAGAATAATATCTGCTAATGTTATGGTTTTAAAACTATGTCTAATCACCTGACTAAACTGCGGCTCTTTTGTGCATTAGTAGAATATTTTGTAGGTTTAGTAAACTATTTCTATCTTTCTTCTTAGCTTTGTTTTTGTTTCTCCTTGGAAGTTTGATTTGGGAGAGCTGCTCATGTCACATAGCAAATAAATTAACCGGTGGTACTTTCTCATGACTTTAGAACTCTGTTTTATGTTACATTTCCATGTTCTATGGGACATTTGTTTGCCATACATGTTTTAAATGTATATAGTAGCTTGCATGAATTCTAGTCAGGAAGACATATAGTTCTTTATCATTTCCATGATTTTTTTCTCAGTCAGTTTGTCCTTTGTATATAGTAGGGCTGCAAATTTTTGTGAGTTACTTTCGTATCCAGCTACTCTCCTGAAAAAGTATCAGCTGTAGGAGTTCCCTGGTGGGATTTTTAGAGTCACTTATACATATTGTCATGTCAGCTGCAAGTAAAGATACTTTAGGTCATCCCTTTCTAAATTGTATCTTGATCTCTTTCGGTTGCCTTGCTGCTCTAGCTAATACTTCAAATACAATATTGAATAGGTATGGAGAGAGTGGACAACCTTGCCTTGTTCCTGATTCTAGTGGAATAGTTTCAGTACTATTATAGAGTTGGTGTTGGCTATGGGCTTGCTTTAAATTACCTTTGTTATGTTTAGTTATGTTTCATGTATCCCTAGTCTCTTCAGGGCTTTTATCATGAAAAGGTATTGGATTTTTGTCAAAGACCTTTTCTGCATCTAATGAGATGATTATGCAGTTTTTCTTTAATTTTTTTATACAGTGGGTTGCATTTACTGCTATTCCTCTATTGAACCATCCCTGCATCTCTAGGATGGAGTCTACTTGATCATGATAGACAATCTTTTTGATGTGTTCTTGATTTCAGTTTGCAAGTATTTCATTGAGTATTTTTTGCATCTATGTTCATTAGAGAAATGGATCCATAATTCTTTTTTTATCCTCTTTAGAGATGACATGGTTTTCATGAGGACAATTAGGAGGAATATAGACAGAACAAATTTGGGGGACAGTGGACAGTGATGTTGTCTCGCAAAGCTGGTCTTAAGGTCCAGAACACAAGCCCAAATTGCTATTTGAGTATAAATTCTTCATTGCTGTACAAGTAAAACTTGTTCTCTTTGATCTTGACAGAATCTTTTTGTGGTTTGGGTATCAGGGTAACTGTGGTCTCATTTCTGAAACTTTATATCTATCATGTTCAGAAATTCTTCATGTTCCAATTATTTAGTTTACTATTTATACAGTTTTTTGAAGATTTAGATGTATAAAATATACCTGCAATAAAGTTCAATTTTCAACATTACAAAGAATTGAAATATTGAACTTCAATTTTGTATTATTTTGGTACCTAGGTACCTAGGTATAAAAAGTTTCCTTTTCTGAGGTGAAACATGAATTGTGTGCTGATATGAGATGGTTTAGTGGGTAAAGCTACAAACTTGGTCACCTCAATTTGATCCTCAGAATGTTAAGATGGAAGGACTCCATTAAATTATCCTTAGACCTCACAGGAGCACCATGGCATAAACACACACTCACGCACCCACTCATGTACCCGCTCATGCACACACATATGCACCATGAATTAAACATACGTACATGCAACAATTTATCTTTTAAATGTATGAAACACCATCTTCATCATATAAAATTTCCCACATGAACACTCAGTTTGTTCTTCCAGCTCAGTTTCTCTCTCTCTCTCTTTTGTGACAACATCATTCATCATTCTATACATAGTTTTGATAAATTTTTCTGAGTGCCCATGCTGTGCTAATTACTGTTCTTCCATTTTAGGTTCTGGAGATACATGAGAGTGAACTGCTTTTCAATGAGCCTAATAATTGATGAGGCAAAGGACAGAAGCCAGCCTGATTTGTCTTCCTAGTTTAACACTCTACTAAAGCCAATGAAATCAATATGTAAAATATGGTGAGTGCTGGTAATCGCCATGAAGGAAAAACAAAGCCAAGCCATGAACTTCAGCCATGCCACTATTAGTTGGTCAGCTAACAAAGGCTACAACCCACAAAGGGACACCAGGAAAAGACACATGCAAAGAAAGTAAGGGAGCAAATTAACAGTTACATGGGGAGGATAAATAAGCAGGGATTGTCAGCCAATGTAAAGACAAGTGGCCAGAGCACAGTGAGCAAGGGGACCAAGGAGGAAAGGGGCTGAGGTTAGAGGGTGCAAACGGAACTGACTCTTATCTAACAGAAGGCCCCCAGAAGGTTTTAAGCAAGAGATTTATACAAAAAAGGTCTATAGATTTAAGACTATAATGACAAATATGCCAAGAATAGTTGCATAGAACTAAGATACAGCAATAGATGCTATATCTGTATAGGTCTCATTTTAATACATTAATTGCCTTCCAGCACTCTTACTTCCCTGTGTGATTCAGCACCTTTCATATTCCCCCTCTTCTTGTAAAATTCTTTTTCTTTTATAACAATAAAAGTGTTCTTATCTCCTACCTTAGACATGGGTAATAGAGATGAAGGCAGGAAGAAATGCTATACATTGTTAGTCTAAACTCCACCCCACAATTATCTGGCAATAGCCAGGTATGCTCCTCCCCACAGTTACCTGGCAACAGCCAGGTAGGCCTGACCCACTATAAAAGGGGCTACTTGCCCTCTCCTCTCCCTCTTGCATCTTGTTCTCTTGCTTCTCCCTCTTGCTCCCTCTCTTCCCATTCCCGCCCCCCTTCTCCACATGGTAATGGCCAGCCTCTACTTCTCTACTCTCTCCCTCTCTCTGCCTTTCTCTGCCTCTACTACCCTCTTAATGCCCCCCCCCCATGCCCTGGAATAAACCCTATTCTATACTGTACTGTCCTGTGGCTGGTCCCTCAGTAGGAAAGGATGCCTCAGCATGGGCCTGCTGAAGACACTCCCTTCCCCAACATCTCACCACACCCCCATAGACCATGTCTTATACCTCTTTATCTTTTTATAAACACATCAGACATACTCTGAGTATATTTGAAAACAATGTCAGTGGGGTCAGCTATATGTGTGTGTAATGGATGGGAGGAAAGAGCATGATTATTGTGCAATATTTGATCCAAAAACTGGCCAAAAGGAATTGCTATTAAGTGGACTGAGGTTACGAAAAAAAGGCAGGCTTGGAGGAAAATGTCAAGCTTGCTAAGAATGTTGTCTATTCCACATCTGTACCACAAATGGACACATTGAAATATAAAAGCTAGAACTAATTGCTATTTTGTTGCAGTGATTAGGATATTCATTAAGATTACTACCAACATTCCAGTGTCCTTTCCAAGTGTCTGGCAGGGTGAGGCTTCCACATTCAGTTGAAGTTAGGTGAGGCCAAATTTGTCTCTGTAACCCGTGTGCTAGTTATAAGCAACTTCTATCTCAAGCCCTGTCAACTGAATATAGGAACAACTAGGAAGATAATGATAGATGGTGAGAATCAATGGCACTTTGGAAAATTGTTTCCTATAATGACTTGGAAGGAAGATAATAAAGAACTTTAGTATTCATGCACAAAATCAGAAAGCAGTGTTACCATTGTTCTTAACTGTTTCATTTATAAGACGTTATGCGAAAGATGAGTTTGGGAAAATGTCTAGATTCAGCCAGATATAAAAGCAAACAAAATAAAATAGCCAATCCTTCACTTCAAAATTCCAGCAGTTTATCTTTTTTTTTTCCATCCTGTAAAAGACCAAAGATGTCCTACAATGAAAGAGGCCAATTTTAAATCAACAAGGATAAAATCAAGAGTATAATTTTTAACCCCAATCTTAATAGTTCCAATTGGATTAAAAGAGAGTAGAGCAGGGTGTAATTAAAGCCTTAATGCCCATTTATGTCTTTCCATTGAAAAGCAGTGGTTTAGGAGAGACAAAAGCCAAGCCAGTCCCTCACTAATATAAGGTGGAGGCAGGTCAATCACAGTGATTTAATTAGTATGTCTCAAAATGAAACATGTGTTGATCTTGGGTTATATAACTCAATGTAGTATGGCAGATAATATGTCTTACTACTTTTAAAAAAACGATCTGATTGCTTATACAAGTGCACACCTGAACTGAAGAAAGTCAATGGCTTCGACTTGTCTCAGCACTCCAACTTTCCACAGCTGTGAAGATGATAAAAATTGCTTAGCACTCAGGAGTAGACCAGTTTTCCAATTTCTGCTTTAGATTACATTGAAGGGCAATAAATGAAAATAGAGAATCTACATGAAAGATAGGGGTACCCAAGTAACACTGGATAGAGCCTGTTCAATAAGCAGTATTGGATCGAATCAATCTGTCAGAGAAGCTTGTCTGGATTTTGGAATCGCTGTGTAGTCAGTTTGTGCTTCACACCCTATCCCCTTTCTAAATGTGAACATCTGTTTTGGTGGTCCCATCCATCTTTCACCACTATGCTTGGTGTGTAGGAGGTAGAGCATTTGTCTTTTGTGTTAAGAGCTGCAGTCCAAGAAGAGCCATGCCCAGATATGAGCACATGACTGTGGAGCTACCCTGAGAGACTTGGGCTTACCTACACAGACTGGGTAAAACTTTATAAAAGAAGAAACCAAATATTTGGGGATTAGACTGGGCCAAGTTTGTTTTAGGATTTCTCTCAAGTATGCCCATTCTCCTTTATAACACATGAAGGAATTATACTTCCCCAATCCATTTGAGAGCAAATGGATAAATTAGATATATAGGCCAAGAAACACAAGCAATACAAGTGACAACACCACCTTAGATAAAAGTTTAGAGAAACTATTTCCCCACATCCCTTTGTTTGTCTCTCCATCATTATGAAACCATCTAACAAGATGGATCCTCCACTGTCCTTGATTCTTACTGTAATGGACAGACTGTAAGTTGTATTGGATGGGAAGTGAGCAAGAAACAATGTTTCACTGAGGCTGTATGGTTGTAACTTCCATGTAATGTCTCTTTCATGATTCACAGCACAGTTATTTTTAGTGGAATTCCCTCTAAATCTCAAAAAGCTAGTAGGATATGGCACTTGACGTGAAGAGGCACCAAGTACCAGACTTCCACCCTAAATTAAATCACAGACGGTGAGAGCAGTACGCAGTCTTAATACATGACCAGATTTAGAGTGCAGGAAGGTGGGCTGCTGACCAATGGGACTTTGCAAACATTTTGGAAGAGTTGGAACTCCAGCCAGAGCGCTCGTGTCAGAGAGTACAGAACTGAAGAGAACCGAACGGCCCTCTGGAGCACAATCTGCCCCTCAGCATCCCCAGTGCTGCAAGATCTGCATAACCACGTTACAGAAAAAGTGACAGTTGACCATAGGAAGTGTGTTCTCTTCTGCACATGTCTCATTTCACTGAAGGGACAATATCATAGTAAGGGAGACGTGGAGTTAACCCTGGAGGACGGCAGTCTCAGGTGCCTATGTGGGAATCAAAGCCATACAAGAACAGATAGCACCCATTCCTCATTCCAGAGTCACTGGGGGAGGGAAGGCTTTCATTAGATAGGTTACAGTCTCAAAACGGACCCACTTTAAATAATCAAAAGTGAACAGGATTTTAATCTATTCAAGATGTTGTTAAGATACAAGAAAGAAGGATTTATTTGAGCATGGTTTCAGTCCATGGCCGGGGAAAAACAGAATACTTTCGTATTCACTCCCACTGAGTTCAGACTGTTCAAGAAACTCGTTACAGCTGTGACCTTGTTAGGAAACTGTTTACAAAGACGAATGCAAACTCTGTGAAGATAAATGTGAGAAATGCCTTGAATGTGACAAGACTAAGTTTGAAAGAATACACAGTAGGTATTAAATATCTTGTGAAAGTATAGAATAAGGCTCAAATTTGGGGGAAAAGGGGAGAAACCCATGCAGCCTTCGCTTACCCAAGAGAAGTGCTTCTCTGCCTTTACTAAAGCAACATTGAAAATGAAGGAGCACAGCAGTTGACTTTTAAACTTCCTACCCCTGACCTCAAGTTTCCCAAAGGAAAACCTTGTTCTAAATAAGAAGCACGCGCAGAGAAAAGGATGCCAAGCTCCTGGAGTGTGAAAACATTTCATTGCTCCAACACCTAAACATACTACTCAAGACACCAGCTAACACACTGAGCAGGCAGTAGTGGGTGCTGTGCTCCTCCAGATACATAAAATATCAGTGATTGATTAAAGCATCTATGTTCTAAGAATAACATCTATGTTTTAAACAAGAGACCTTGGAGTTGTTCCTCAGAGACACTACTAAATGGTTTAGGAAGTGGGGAGCAGAGATAACAGCAGGCCACAGGACCAAATCTTCGAGGGCTTTCTGTTCTCTGAGTCATGAGTGTGTTTGTGATTTTAAGTAAAAATCGCAAGTAATCCAAAACTCATGGAAGAAGAGAGCGCTTTCAGAGAAGCAGAACCAAGGTTGAATTCCCTACCACTAGAGACTGTAGGCTAGAAGCCAAGTTAGATTAAGAGCAAACCAAAAGAGTAAAATGTAATGTCTCTGTATCTGAGTTTCAGGAAGAAAATTTTCACCTGAATAGAAATGTGCATTACATAAATATGTCTCCAATCAGAGGCTGCTCTTTGATACGAAAATACTAATGTGGCGTTTAGAAATGTATATGTGAAAGAGCCAAAAAATCATCATGATTTTACTTCTCAGATTATGTTCATTAACAGCTAGACTAGCTGATAATGTAATGTCTATCAAAGCAGGCCAACAAGAGCAGACTTCTCTCAATGAATACTGTCAGGGTCGATCAGTTTGCTAATACTTGGTCTTACTATTCATACTGTCATTATTCTGATGATCATGTTCATACTTTCTGATGATTCTAAAGTTTTTCAGCCTTAGCTTCAACTCTGATCTCCATGCATCCAGTGGCTGGCTGAATATTACCTCTTGAAGTTCACAAATTAGAGTGGACATATGCAAATCTACTTCCGTTCTCAACCTTAGTTGCTTCTTCGAGCAGGGACTCTGGGAATCTCAGTTGGTAATATCTGACCACTCGTGGCTCACTAAAAATTCATCTAAGGCACCGCCCTCTCTGCAATAAACCGGCTTCAAGTCTTCCCAGCTGTCAGCAGTTCCCTTGCCTTCATCTCTGCAACGCTTATCAGACTTGACTGATCACTCATATCATCTTCCCATTTTTGTTCTGATTTCTATGTGGGGTTAATGGAGTACTCAGCAAATCCTCATTGTATGAAATGATACCTTTCCTGTAGAAATTCTGGTGGAGTAATGCTGCAGGGAATTTAGAAGCTGTACATTCCAATCTGTGTATTTGGGAGGAGAAGAAATTAGTAGCCCTTAGGCACTCTATGCCATGCCAGAAGCCAGGTAGCAGATGGGGAGGATTTAAACCTTAGCCATTAAGTGATATTGTAATACTACTGTAGACATTAATCTAATACTCTTAACTTTCCTTGCCCATTCCCACATGACTGACCATGACACGCCTAGGGTTACCGTAAAGAACAAGAGAGACTGTTTGGAGTTTTTAGCCAATGGAAATGGCTCCAGGGGTGAAACTTTAGATACTGAACAATGTTTATAAAGTTCATTAATAACGGGGATTTCAGATGGTTGTTTCCACAAAGAAAAGTAGTTCATTTTCCTCTTATTAAACTCAGAAAAATAGTTTTCTGAGTGCAATGACATAGTCCTATGTGAAAGACAAGTAGTGAAGAAGAGGAAATGAGAGCTGCTAGCCAGTCCCATTGTTATGCCATCCTACAAAGCTAATGACACTTATCAGTGAAATGAGGGGATATTCATCATATACTTGAAAGTTCTGCTGAGCTATCATTGAGAAATAGTAAAATATGTAATTTTCAAGGACTTAATTTTTGGATTCTCTAGTCATCTGATGATTTTTTTGTTTGATTCCTTTATTTCCTCTTGCTCTTCAGCTTCAGTTACTGTCAGGTATCTGGTTATTTATAAATATCTCCGAAAGATAATTATACAATTTTCTCTTACTTTTGTAAAACTTGGTTGTCATCTTAAACATTTACCCTTTCAAAAACCTCATTTGTTTATTTATTCTTTTTGAGATATGGTCTTTCACTGACACTGAGCTTAGGGCTTTGACTGGACTGATTGACAAGCAAGCTCCAAGGTTCGTCTATGTCTACATAAGTTCAGCACTGGAAATACAGGTGCCTGACTTTTTTACATGCATGTTGCTGATAGAGTTCAGGTTTTCCTGCTTATTGAGCGAGCATTGTTACCCACTGAGCCATCTTCCTGGCCTTTGATATTTACCTTTGTTTTAAGCAAAAGTTACTTTATTGGCTTTGATACAGAACTTTTTGCTCAAAGAGACACTAGTACATTATGAATCTCAATTGTAATATATTCTGAAAATAATTAATGATGCTAAGGTAATGCTGATGGCTTATTGCAAAGCAAAATTATAAACTTAGATGTGTTTAAATAGGAGGAGGAGGGTTGTTATGTTCTAAGAATTATGCATGTTACATAATGATATACCAATACAGGACATAATTGTTTACATAGTTTTTAACAAAATAGATAAATATATGCATTAATTATATATGTTTAGACATTTACCAAGTAAGGCTACATCTACAATCCCTAATAAAGTAATATTTATTTTTCAAACACTCTGAAATTAACCAAACATAATGTTGAAAGGGCAGCATTGGTGGGTGCTTAAATGTCATAACAAGGAGAGCATTTCTCAACAGATGAGAAAAGTTATGTAAAGGGGAGCCACAGAAACATTTGAAGTTGGGCAGAGGCTTCAAACACTCTTTTATTTTCTCAGGAGGTTCTGTGGGCATACTTTAGCACATGCCTTGCAGAATCCCCACATAGGAAACTCCTGTGGACCACTGACCTGACATCCTGATACAATCCCTAAGACTTGAAGGACACACAGAAATTCAAGAGCACACTGCTACCGGTGTCAGAACTTCAAAGGAACTAAAAACAGAATCCAGCTGCTAGAATTTGGATCAGGAGAGGGAAGCAGTGCAGTTTGTTTATGGAAGCACAGATGGCTGAAGGGCAGAGTCTCCCAGGGCAGATGTGCCAGGAGAAACACTGGTAGGATCCAGGTGCGCCTTTCTTAACGTGCCCCTCAGTTTGAAAGCCTCCTGATTTTACCATTGGACAGTAATTGGTGCTTCTCACTTAGGACTTGTATATAGAGTTTGGCAATAAAACTTTCAACAAGAAAATATCTGGAGAGAGAAAAAAAGCAGTTCACCTAGCAGGAGGTCAGGCCACACAGTGACCTTCAAGAACCCTCAAAGGAATTACAGAAGCTTAGGAATGACCAGACATGGGATAAACTGCCAAGAATGACAAACATACAATGCAAAAAGCATGATCAGACTTGAAGCTTAACAAAAAATAAAATCAGATAAAAGAGATCTAGCCATTCTTAAACATGTATACTACAACTTAAAGAATTCATGAAAACAAATTATTCAGGAACAATATAGCCAAAATTGCAAGATGGATTATAGAAGGACAGGCAATTGAATACATAGTATAATTTCTATAATTTTTTGATTATAACTTCTTTAAAACATAATTAGGAAAAAGCCCCCACATTCTATATCCTATCATGTTGTGGCTTGATAAGATGACACCTACATAAATTGAGGGGAAAAAAGATGGAGAAGAACATTCTTTGGTTTTGTTGTATTTTCCTAACTTTCCAATTAGAGTTAAGAATCTAGTTACCAAATAAAGGTGGCAGCTCTTGCCCACATGTATGTTACCAAGTCCTTGAGAGGCAAAGGCAATTACAACCTCAGAAAGATGGCCATCCATCAGAATGCCAAACTCAGAGCATTTGTTTCTCAAGTTTGTTGGTTTTTTTTCCCAACTTGAACCTACATAAACCAAGGGCAAATATAAAATTTAACCTGCTCCTGGACCTCCTCATTCTTAACTTTATAATAACAAAAACTCAATGAACATTTTTGTTTGTTTGTTTGTTTTCGAGACAGGGTTTCTCTGTGTAGCCCTGGCTGTCTTGGAACTCACTCTATAGAGCAGGCTGGCCTCGAACTCAGAAATCCACCTGCCTCTGCCTCCTAAGTGCTGGGATTAAAGGTGTGTGCCACCACTGCCCAGCTGAACATTTGTTTAATATTATTAGTACTAATACTACTGGACATGTTAATACTATGTCTGACAATTTGGAAAACTAGATACTTAAAAGCTAGCCTTCGAAAATTGCATAATGATGAATAAGCATTAAAATATTAACTTTCAAATTAATTTTCAAAAAATTCAAAAATCTCCACTGTTCAGAAATTCCTCTAATGAATTATTTTAAAAAATGTTTCCTCTCTCTTTCTTTTTCTTTCTTTCTTTTTTTCTTTCTTTCTTTCTTTCTTTCTTTCTTTCTTTGTTCCTTTCTTTTTGTTTTTTGAGACAAGGTCACATTGTGTAGCCTTGGCTGGCTTTGAACTTTTTATGTAGATCAAATTGACTAAAAACTCAGAGATCTGCCTGCCTCTGCCCCCTAAGTGCTGGCATTAAAGGTATGTACCATCATGCCTAAGTTTTCTCTTTTGGTATTACATAAAAATAAGCTTATTAATTTTCAAGTTCTATTTTGTCATGCCAAATATTCAGGTAAAATCAGAATCATTAGTTTTGTTTCCTGAGCATTCCCCTGTGTGCTTCAATCTTCCCACTACCAGACTTTCACCTCTAATGGGTTCTCATTGTTTTGTAAATCCAGTCAAGACCTGTTCCGGCAAAGACTCTGAATGTATGCTGCAGAGGACTAACACTATGTCTCCATTGAAGTGTCATAGAGTCTATATGAACCTGTGAAGTCTTTTAAGAGTATTGATTTGATTCATATCTATGAGAAAGGTAGAAAAAGAAATGTGAGGTTGTTTGTGATTAAAGGAAGGAGACAGTAAGAAAGGGAAAATCTGGCCTCTCCTACTTTCCAAATGATTGAACTTGGAAAAGTTGTTTTTCTCTGATAAACCTCTAGTTTCTCATCTGAAATAGAGCTGTGACCATCAGGTAAAACGAGCATTGATGGAGGTTTTAGGCAGCAGGAATTATCACAGAGTCAGGCTCATAACAAGTGCTTGATAAATCCTACAGCTTTTAAGAACTTTGGCTTGTATTGCTTTTGTTGCCTTTTAGAACTTTGTTGCTAATGACATCCTATGCTTCAGACACAGCACAAAGGGAAATGAAGCTGGTACTGTCCCAGAAAGAATCTTTCCTAAGGGCTGGCTCTCACAGCATCCAAAAGTGCTATGCAAGCTACCAAATTAAAAAAAAAAAATAAGAGATTAAAAGTCCAATCTATTGGTAAAGACTTTGAACCACAATGACCATGGTAAGATATTCCTCAAAGAAGCAAAAGTGGTTCATATATCTTGAAGACAACCAACAGTCACTTAATTGGACTTAAGGTCCACTCAACAAGTAAGGATTCATTCTTAATACTATGAGCCAAGCCCATAACTTATAGCTGGTTAGGTCATAGACCCTAGAGAAGAATCTTCCACTGCATATTCTTAAATTAACGTAATTACTGATTTAATTACAGTATAATTCAATTTCTGAATACTTATTTATCTAGATATCTAACTCTTTACCAAAATACCTTCTTTTGGCAACAGACAAAGACCATCACAGAAATCCACACCTTATAGAATGCAGAGAAAAGTGACCATGTGTTATCCATCCACAATAGACACATTTATAACATAATCCCTGCACCTAAGGCTTGGGGAATATTACAAAAGATTGCAAAACCAAATGTAAGAGCTAAAAGACCAGACATTTGCCATGAAATAGTGTCTTCTATGTATGCCAGGGACCTGCATTCATTAAATCTCAATAATAGGGTAACTTGAAAAAAAATTATTTAATATAGGATATATTCAAACATTGAACATACTGAGAAAGAAATAAGAGAAACATTAGCTTTTATACAATAAGTCTAAATATCTTATTATAACTATAACTGAGCAAGTGGAAGACTTGTATAATAAAAACTTTGAGACACTATTAAAATATGGAAGCACTAGAAGAAGGAAAGATCTCCTGTGTTGTGTTCATGGTTCAGTAGGATTAGTACTGTTAGCATCCAGAACCTATCTGCGACAGATATGTGGGCGGGTCCACAGACCTGTCACCAAGAC
>NW_022196906.1:74074140-74086793 GCF_008632895.1 Mastomys coucha | reverse complement strand
CACTCCCCCCTTTCTCCTAATTAAACTTCCAAAAACACAGAGCTGCTTGTATATGGTGTCTGTGGACGTGCCGCTGCAGACCAAATCTATCAAGTACCATCCTACCAAAAGCCATCTACAGATTTGATGCAATCCCCATCAAATTTCCAACAGAATTCTTCACATAAATTTAAAAACTCAACTTCATATGGATACACACACACACCCTACCCAGGTATGCTAGCTAATTTTATGTCAACATTACATGAGCTAGAATAATCAGAGAGGAGGGAACTTCAGTTGAGAAAATGCCTCCATAAGATCAAGCTGTAGACACGTCTGTAGAGCATTTTCTATTTTTTTCTTCCCCCAGTTTTTTTTCACTTTCTTTTTTTAATTAGGTATTTTCTTTATTTACATTTCAAATGATATCTCCTCACCTGGTTACTCCTCAGAGAAAAAACGAAAACAAAAAACAAACCCTGTTTCCTCCCCACTCCCCCCTGCTCACCATCCAACCCTCTCCCACTTCCTAGACCTGGCATTCCCCTACACTGGGGCATAAACCTTCACAGGACCAAGGGCCTCTAGGATGACCAACTAGGCCATCCTCTGCTATACATATGCTGCTGGAACCATTAGTCCCACCATGTGTACTCTTTGGTTCATGGTTTAGACCCTGGGAACTCTGAGGGTACTAGTTAGTTCATATTGTTGTTCATGCTAAGGGGGTGCAAACCCTTCAGCTCCTTGGGTCCTTTCTCTAGCTCCTTTATTGGGGACCCTGTGCTCAGTCCAATGGATGTCTGTGAGCCTCTACTTCTGTATTAGTCAGGTACTGTCAGAGCCTCTCAGGAGACAGCTATATCAGGTTCCTGTCAGCTAGCACTTGCTGGCATCCACAGTAGTGTCTGGGATTGATGATTGAATATGGAAAGGATTCCCAGGTGGAGCAATCTCTAGCTTGTCCTTCTTTCAGAATCTGCTCCATAGTTTGTCTCTGTAGCTCCTTAGATGGGTATTTTGTTTCCCTTTCTAAAAACGAATGAAGCATCCACACTTTGGTTTTCCTTCTTCTTGAGTTTTATGTGTTTTGTAGATTGTATTTTGAGTATTCTGAGCTTCTGGGCTAATATCTACTTATCAGAGAGTGCATGCCATGTGTGTTCTTTTGTGGTTGGGTTACCTCACTCAGGATGATATTCTCCAGATCCATTCATTTCCCCAAGAATTTCATAAATTCATTGTTTTTGATAGCTGAGTAGTACTCCATTGTGTAGATGTACCACATTTTCTGTATCTATTCCTCTGTTGAGGGACATTTGGGTTGTTTCTAGTTTCTGGCTATTATGAATAAAGCTGCTGTGAACATAGTAGAGCATATATCCTTATTACATGGTAGAGCATCTTCTGGGTATATGCCCAGGAGTGGTATAGCCGGGTCCTCTGATAGTACTATGTCCAATTTCCATAGGAAACACCAAACTCATTTCCAGAGTGGTTGTACCAGCTTGAAATCCCACCCACAATGAAGGAGTGTTCCTCTTTCTCTACAGCCTCACCAGCATCTGCTGTCATCTGAATTTTTTATCCTAGCCATTCTGACTGGTGTGAGGTGGAATCTCAGGGTTGTTTTGATTTGCATTTCCCTGATGACTAAGGATGTTGAACATTTCTTTAGGTGCTTCTCAACCATTTGGTATTCCTCAGTTGAGAATTCTTTGTTTAGCTAGCTCTGTACCCTATTTTTAAAAAGAGTTATTTGGTTCTCTGGAGTCTAACTTATTGAGTTCTTTGTATACATTGGATATTAGCCCTCTATCAGATATAGGATTGGTAAAGGTCTTTTCCCAATCTGTTGGTTGCTGCTTTGTCCTATTAACAGTGTCCTTTGCCTTACAAAAGCTTTGTAATTTTATGAGGTCCCATTTATCAATTCTTGATCTTAGAGCATAAGCTATTGGTGTTTTGTTCAGGAAAATTTCCCCTGTGCCCATGTGTTCTAGGCTCGTTCCCACTTTCTTGTCTATTAGTTTCAGTGTATCTGGTTTTATGTGGAGGTCCTTGACCGACTTGGACTTGAGCTTTGTACAAGGAGATAGGAGTGGATCGATTTGCGTTCTTCTACATGCTAACCAGCAGTTGAGGCAGCACCATTTGTTGAAAATGATATCTTTTTTACACTGGATGGTTTTAGCTCATTTGTCAAAGATCAAGTGACCATAGGTGTGTGGGTTCATTTCTGGGTTTTCAATTCTATTCCATTAATCCACCTGCCTGTCAGTGTACCAATACCATGCAGTTTTTATCACAATTGCTCTGTAGTATAGCTTAAGGTCTGGGATGGTGATTCCACCAGAGGTTCTTTTATTGCTGAGAATAGTTTTCGCTATCCTAGGTATTTTATTCCAGATGAATTTGCAAATTGCTCTTTCCAAGTCTGTGAAGAATTTAGTTGGAATTTTGATGGGGACTGCATTGAATCTGTAGATTGCTTTCAGCAAGATGGCCATTTTTACTATATTAATCCTGCCAATCCATGAGCATGGGAGATCTTTCCATCTTCTGAGATCTTTGATTTTCTTTCTTCAGAGACTTGAAGTTCTTGTCATACAGATCTTTTACTTGCTTAGTTAGAGTCACACCAAGGTATTTTATATTATTTGTGACTATTATGAAGGGTGTTGTTTCCCTAATCTCTTTTTCAGCCTGTTTATCCTTTGTGTAGAGGAAGACGACTGATTTGCTTGAGTTAATTTTATATCCAGCTACTTTGCTGAAATTGTTTATCAGGTTTAGAAGTTCTCTGGTGGAATTTTTGGGGTCACTTAAGTATACTATCATATCATCAGCAAATAGTGATAATTTGACTTCTTCATTTTCAATTTGTATCCCTTTGATCTCCTTTGTTGTCTAATTTTTCTGGCTAGAACTTCAAGTACAATATTGAATAGGTAGGGGGAGAGTGGGCAGCCTTGTCTAGTCCCTGATTTTAGTGGGATTGTTTCAAGTTTCTATCCATTTAGTTTGATGTTGTCTACTGGTTTGCTGTGTATTGCTTTTATTATGTCTAGGTATGGGCCTTGAATTCCTGATCTTTCCAAGACTTTTATCATGAAGGGGTGTTGGATTTTGTCAAATGCTTTCTCAGCATCCAATGAGATGATAATATGATTTTTTCTTTGAGTTTGTTTATGTAGTGGATTACATTGATGTATTTTCATATATTGAACCATCCCTAGGATGAAGCCTACTTGATCATGATGAATGATCGTTTTGATGTATTCTTGGATTCGGTTTGCAAGAATTTTATTGAGTATTTTTGCATTGATATTCATAAGGGAAATTGGTCTGAAGTTTTCTTTCTTTGTTAGGTCTTTGTGTGGTTTAGGTATCAGAGTAATTGTAGATTCATAGAATGAATTTGGTAGAATACTTTCTGTTTCTATTTTGTGGAATAGTTTGGGGAGTATTGGTATTAAGTCTTCTTTGAAGGTCTATCAAAACTCTGCACTAAACCCATCTGGTCCTGGGCTTTTTTTTGTTGGGAGACTATTATTAACTGTTTCAATTTCATTAGCAGATATGGGACTCTTTAGATCATTTATCTGATCTTGCTTTAATTTTGGTACCTGGTATCTGTCTAGAAAATTGTTCATCTCTTCAAAGTTTCCCAGTTTTGTTGAGTATAGGCTTTTGTAGTAGGATGTGATGATTTTTTGGATTTCCTCAGTTTCTGTTGTTATGTCTCCCTTTTCATTTCTGATCTTTTTAATTAGGATACTGTCTCTGTGCCATTAAATACTAATGGCATCATTTTTTCAATGAAAAGACACAGGCTAACTGAATGGCTCAAGAAACATCTTAGTTTTAAAGACAGACACTGTCTAACTGTCAAAGGAAGGGCAAGAATAGTACTACATTCAGATGGGATCAAGAAGCAAGCTGCCTTCACTGTTATGATATTTGACAGAGTAGAATTCAAAGTGAAATTAAATAAAAGAGACAAAGAGGAATACATCATTTTAACCAAGGAATAGTTAACCAAGGAGATATTACTATCCTAATCATATTTACACCAAGCTCTAATGCACTCAGTTTTATATAAAGAAAATGTATTACTAGATTGAAAGACACAAACAGTAATGTCTCAACTCCAATAATCAATACATCATTAGTAAGTAATTTAAATAGAAAAGTATCCTATTTTTTTCTAATAGACAGAGCATCTGAACAAAGAGAGAAACTTCAGAATTAAATGATATCATACCCCAAATATACTTAACAGATATTTGACAATATATTCCACCCAAACAAAAAGGACTATATACTGAACTAATCGGTACACTGAAGCTTCTCTAAAACAGATCACATCTTGGGACACAAAATGCATTTCTAAATTTAAAAAGATTTACATAACTACATGTATCCTTTCTGACAACAATGCAATGAAACTTGAAGTTGACAACACACAAATCTTCAGTAGACACACAAATTAATGGCAAATGAGCAACTCATTATTGAGTGATGAATGGGTTAAAGAAGAAACCAAGAAAGGAAAAAAATTCTGGAACTAAGTGAAAATAAAAACACAACACAACCAACCATCTGGGACACACTGAAAGCCATCCTAACACTGAAAGCCACCAGACAAGGGAACTTACAATGCTAACCACCCAAGGTAAAATACGAGAAAGAACACAAATGCCACCAGACAAGGGAACTTACAATGCTAACCACCTACAGTAAAATATGAGAAAGAACACAAATGAGCAGCTTCATGAGACAACTCAAGAATGTGGAAAAACAAGAAGATAACAAATTGAAGCCCAGGTTGTGGTAAGAAATAATTAAAATCAGAGCAGAAATTAATGAAATGGGAACTAAGCAAACAATACAAAGAAATGATTAACCCAAGAGCTGAGTTTTTGAGAAGATAAACAAGATCGATAGAACCTTGGCCCTACTAACTAAAAGAAAGAAAAAGGGCTCCCAAATTAACAGAATCAGAAACAGAAAGGGAAACATTAAAATGTACATGAAAGAAATTTAGATTGTAAGAGAATTTTTTTTAAAGCCCTTGTACTACATTAGGTTGAAAAACCTAAAAGAAATGAATGAATTTCTAGATTCAGCCAAATCATTAAAATTAAACAAAGAAGGTTTTGACAACCTAATCAGGCCCATGACAAATGAGCAATTGAAAAGTAATGTAAGCCTGCCAACTAGAAAATTACTGGGCCAGATGGTTTCACAGCAGAATTCTACCAGACCTTCGGAGATCTAGAATACTGACATACATCAAAAAGATTTATCCACCATGACCAAAATGGTTGTATCCCTGAAATGCAGGGATATTCTAACATATACAAATCAGTATGTGCAATATAGCATAAAGGGGATCACATAATTATATTGATAGATGTAGAAAGAACTTTTGAAAAAAAAAAGCCAACATGACTTCATGATAAAAGACCTAGAGAATGTAGGGCTGCCTAGACATAATAAACGCTATGTACTAGAAATCCACTGTAAGCATCGTCTTAGGTGGAGAAAAATGAAGTAAGCTTGCTGAAGTTAAGAACTAGACAGTTGTCCACTATCCTAATTCCTTCTCAAGAGTGTGATAAAAGCACAAGCTGGAACAATAAAGCAAGAGAAGGAAGTGAAAAAAATAAAAAATAGGGAAAGAAGAAGTCAAACTGTACCTATTTGTAGATGATATGGAACTGCGCATCAGAGATTCCAAAAATTCTACCAGAAAAATTTTAAAACTGATAACACATATTCAGCAATGTGACAAGATAGAGAATCAGTGTGCAGAAATCAATAACTACTCTACACACCAACAAACATACAGAGAAAAATATCATGGACACACTCCCATTTATAGCATACCCAAAGAAATAAAATGTCTAGAAATATATCTAACAAAATAAGTGAAGTGTCTATTCAAGAAAACTTTAAACCTCTAAAGAAAGGGATAAACATTGTAGAAAATGGAAAGACACCCCATGTTCCTGAATTGGTAGAATTAATAGTCAAAAGTTATATAGACATTCAATGCATTATCAATCAAAATCACCATCTCATTCTTTATAGAAAAAAACTTTCTTTAAATTCATAGTGAAACACAGATAGCTTAAAAAATGTCAAGCAGGAAAGGAGAAGGCTGGAGGGACTGACATTATAAATCTCAAGATATATTATAGAGCCATAGTAATGAAAACAATATGATACTGGCACACATGCATGCACCCTGCAACACACACACACACACACACACACACACATACACACACACACACAAATACACACACAAATACACACACAAATACACACACACACACACACACACACACACACATACATACACACACACACCAGAACTGTGGGCCAGTTGGGAAATATTGAAGACCCAAACATCAGCACACATAACTTAAGCCATTTACTATATTTCAGAGAAAAGAAAGCACCCTCAATGAATGGAGCTTGGAAAACTGGATGTCTATATGTAAAAGGATTAAACTAGACTCCTGAATATCACCTTGCACAAAATCTAACTCAAAATAGATCACAGACTTACAAGTGAACACTGAAACACTGAAGAAAATACAAGCAGTGTCCTATGAGAAAAGTTTAGGAGAGTACTTGCTGGATAGAAATCCATTCACCCAAGAATTAAGATCAATAACTCACAAGTGGGAGTTCATAAAACTTGAAAAGCTTTTACTCAGCTAAAGAACCAGTTAGGTAAAGAGGAAGCCTATAAAATAGGAGAGAATCTTTGTTAGTTATAAATCTGGCAAAGGATTATTAATATCCAGGCTATACAAAAGAACAATAAAAACAAGGAGTCAATAAAACAAACAACCAATTCTGAAAATGGGCCTGGGACCTAAACAGAGCATTCTTAAAGAAAAAACAGTGGCTAAGAAATATTTCAAATATTGTTTAGCATCTATTACCCTACAGAAATGTAAATAAAATCAACTTTGCAATTGTATATGTTTGTTTGTTTGTTTTTTGAGACAGGGTTTTTCTGTGTAGCCCTGGCTGTCCTGGAACTCACTCTGTAGACCAGGCTGGCCTCGAACTCAGAAATCCTCCTGCCTCTGCCTCTCAAGTGCTGGGATTAAAGATGTATGCCACCAGTGCCTGGCTTTGCAATTGTATTTTATCTGAGCCAGAATTGTAAAAATCAAGGAGATTGGAAAACACTTGCTGGAGGCGATGTGGGGAAGAGGGAAGACTTACTCACTTTTGATGGGATTGCCAATTGATTCAGCCAACTATTCTCTACTTGGAACTCAGTATGGAGAATCCTCAAAAGGCTAAAAAATAAATCCATCATTTGACAGTGCTATATTGACCAAGCCTTGACATATTCTGAAAAGACTCCATATCCCACCACATATACTTGCTCATACAAGTTCACTGCTGCTCTTTTCACAAATGTTAGGAAATAGAAACAACTTAAATGTTCTTCAACTGATGGATGGATAATAAAAATGTGACATGTATACACTATAAAGTACTACTCAGAAGTGAAGACCCATGGAGTCATGAAGCTTGTGGGTGAGTGGGTCGAACCAGAAAAGATGGCAGTAAGAAAGGAAAGCAAAACCCAGAACAAAACCAACAAGTGTTCTATCTCATCTGATGCTCCATATGTGTCTTCAGATGTGAGTACATACCCTGGAGGAACTTCAGAAACCAGGAAAGTAAAGAGACCATTTCCAGAGGGAGAGATTGGGGGCGGGCAATGGAGGGAGAATAGCACAAGAAAAGTGATCAATGGGTAAATGGAACACTGAGTCGGGGAGGTTAACTAGGTTTGAAGAGGGAAATAAATACAGTAGGAGGGAAGGTAATAAAATAACAAATAAAGATGTCTGAAAAAGACATAATGAATCATATTATTAACTCTACCTAAAATATGCATTATATATATAAACTGATATATATGTATATATATTTGAATATACATACATACACACATACATATATTTTTTTAAATGAAAATTTGCCATCTTGACCAACAGTGCTTTCTCCAAGAGCCAAAAACCATGTTGTGGGACTGGGAACCAGGAGTCAATGGAGGAGTCCAAATCACTGACCCAGGAAACAGACTCTAGAGACCAGCATTGAGGAACACATCTACTGTATTGCTCCACAGCAAGCAATTTTATACAGCCTTTGGTCTAATGGGGAATTGACCATGGAGTCACCAATTATCCCACTGTCATCATGGGGAAGTGTCAGGCTTTTAACACCTGAGGGAATTTCCTTAAAGACCAGGAAGGCATGTTCCTCAACAGAGGAATGGATACAGAAAATGTGGTACATTTACACAATGGGATACCACTCACCTATTAAAAACAACGACTTCATGAAGTTATCAGGCAAATAGATTGAACTTGAAAATATCATTCTGAGTGAGGTAACTCAGTCACAAAAGAACACACACGATATGCACTCACTAATAAGTGGATATTAGCCCAAAAGTTAGGAATACCCAAGATTCAATTCACAGACCATATGAAGCCCAAGAAGAAGGAAGACCAAAGTGTGAATGCTTCAGTGTTAAAATATTCACAGGAGGAAATAAGTAGACAAAGTGTTGAACAGAGACTGAAAGAAAAGCCATCCAGAGACTGCCCCACCTGGGAATCCATCCCATATACAGTCACCAAACCCGGACGCTATTGAGGATGCTAAGAAGTGCTTGCTGGCAGGAGCCTGATATGGCTGTCTCCTGATATGGTAGGCTCTGCCAGAGTCTGACAAATATAGAAGTGGGTGCTTGCACCTAACCATTGGACTGAGCTTGGGGTCCACATGAAAGAATTAGAGAAGGGACTGAAGGAGCTGAGGGCGTTTTCAGCCCTCTGGTGGGGAGCAACAATGTTAACAGGCCCGACTCCCCTGGATCTCCCGGGACTGGACCACCAACCAAAGAGTACACATGGAGGGACCCATGGCTCTGGCTGCGTATGTGACAGAAGATGGCCTTGCTGGATGTCAGTGGTAGGAGTGGGGAGGAGGGATGGGATAGGGAGTTTCAGAAGGGGAGACTTGGAAAAGGGAAAATATTTGAAATGTAAGTAAAGAAAATATCTTTAAAAAAAAATAAGACCAGGAAAGCAGCCACTGTCCTGTACTGAACCCAATTTGGGGCTCACTAGTTTGCTAGGATCTTTCTCATAGTATGCCAGTGGACATGGGCATTTGTACTATTAGAGTGTTATGGAAGCTTCCCTGATCATCTTCCGAGCCTCACCTGGGGCCACAGTACCCACACTATGTAACAAAATGCTGACACCAGACATGAGAAACTCATTTTGATGTTGGATAGGGTTGTTCAAGAGACTCCCAAATCAATCATTATAGGTTATTGCTATTGTCTTTGGTTGTTTCCCAGAGATGGAGGATAAATTTCTATTGGCGAATACACTATGTATTTCATACCAGGGCCCAGGGGTCCCTGAGCTAGCTGGAACTGACTTGAAAGCTTCTGAGGACCTGCTTTGATGATACCAATAGGCAACACTCAGGTTTATAAAAGAGGGAAGTAACATACAGATCTGAAGCACAACAATGATCAGGATAGTGTGACAGCTCTGAGAATGCTATAGTGGCATGCATACCTTGGCTGTAACCAACTGCTCTCTAATTGGAGTTAGAACCAGCTCAACAAGAGAAAAATCATTCCTGGTATTAGAAACCTAGCCAACTACTGAGGGCTAGTGAAGTCATGGGCCTTGGAGGAAAACTTACAACCACCACTTTACTAAGCCAGCATAATCCCCTTACTACATTCTGAATATCTGTCCACATACCCACAAGTTAAGTGTAGTTCTCACTTCCCATTAAGGAGACTTTTCTTTGCAACAGACAGAGACCATTACAGGAAACCACAATCAAATAAAATTCAGATTTGTGGTATCCAGTCCCAAAGGATATATCTCCAATACAATACAACTTCCACACCTAAAGCTCAGGGATCATAGTGGAAGAGAGCCAGAAAAGAGTATAAAAACCCAAGGATCAAGGAGGTTTCTGTGAGACTGTGTTTTCTAGGAATGTCAGAAGCTATACTCATTAAGTATCATCAACATGACTGTTTATCCATGAGCTGAACACAAGCAATGATAAAAGACATGTTAAAGTGGACAATGGAAAGCCCAGGAAGCCTCAACTCTGCACAAAGAACCAGGTAACCAAGGAATACTGAGAGATGGAGAAATAGTTTTCTCTAGGGAAAAAGCACTTTAATTGATTATATAATACCAGATGGTGAGCCATGAAAATTTAGGAATACACAAACACACACACACACAAACACACACACACACACACACACACACACACAAACAAATGGATGAACATAACAACAGTTGTAAAAGAGAAGCCATGGATTTGAAAGAGGGTAAGAGGTGGCATGTTAGGATTTTTAGGGAGGGAACAGAAGGGGAAAATGATGTAACTATATTATAATCTCATGAATTAAACATTTTTAAATAAAAAGCCATTCTGCTTCCTTTCAGCGACGAGGCTATCATTTAGTTCAGATTCTGTGACTGGGAGTGGCTGGGGATGGATGTGGAGTTGATTGTGGTCAATGGCAGGATTCTAGAGGCACGGTCCAGGAAAGCAGCATGGGGAGAAGGGAATCTTTTTTTTTTTTTTTTTTTTTTTTTTTAGGTGATGTCCAACAGTGAGATAATTTGAGTATGGTTTCCAGCTTTCAGCTACTATAAGAATTTTGAAGATTTAAAAATAGATATAATATGTTCTATGTTACATTCCCAGACATGAAAGGGCTCCTTTGTCACATTCTCAGACTCTGTGGATCCTGCAAGACATATAAAACAGAGAAGGGTGTTTAACTCTGGACAAAACTAAGGCATAACCTAATGTTCCACATTCCAAAAGGAAAACAACAGAACCTTGAAATAAAATCACATCATGTTATATCCTTGCAGACATAGCTGAGGTTAATATGAAGAGAATTAGGTCTGATCCCTCAAAGTACTGTGCAAAGGAGGAAAGAGATTTTAGGAATGTGGATACATCCACGAATACATCACTCATAGGTAGTTAGAGTGTAGAAGAAGAATTTCTGAAAAAAATGCTGGCGTAGGTTAATTGGCTTTCTGAATCCAGGCACATTTGTTAAAAGAAGAGTCAAGTAGTAAGCTCACCTCCCAAAGAGCATCCAAAAAGGACACTGAGTGTAAAGGCTGGCAACTAAGTTAACAGAGATCAGACACAGAGAATGCAAATGTCACTTGGTTTGTTTTTATGTTTCTACTGCAGCACATGCTTGATTTAAACTACATAAACCTTTTTAAACTCATTTCAGAAAACAATGTTTTATGTTATCTTGTTTAGACTTTGGACATTAAGTATTTTATCCAGTAGTATATTTCTTGATTGGTTATTACGTAGCAAGGTCAGTGATACTGAGAATCACTAGGTTACCAGGATACTCATGCAGATTTCTAATAATTGTTTTATTAAAAAGATTTTTGAGATAAGCTGTTGAAGTAAAGCTTTGAAAAGTTTCTGCATGTTCAGAAGCACAAACCCTCTATCCTCTGTGGAGAACAGAGCTTATATGATTCACTGCAAATAAGTTCTTGGAGAAAGATAAACTGGGACAACTCTCAGTCACACTAGTAGAAACAAGCTCCAGCAAACCAGCCAATAAGCTTTGTCTATGGATATAGTCAGGCTGGACTAATTATAATGAAAATCTCTATATTTTAAGATTTAATGATTCTGTTGCATTTTAGATTAACGAGGAACAGTTGAAATCAACTATGAACAAAAGAACAATTTTTCATTCTTAGGATCACTTGGGTAAGTTTGTTACATATTCAGTGTGAGAATAATAAATCCCCTGTGAAGAGTTTAACTCTCTTAGGCCCGTGCAGCCAGGAAGCTTAAACTACTCAATACAGACCCTTTAGGAAGAAACTGGGGACAGTGTTTGGAAATTACCTAGGTAGTCCCCAGAACTAAGTCCGACCACCATCAGCCTGTGATCCTGTGGGAGACTGGTAAAGAACTTCTAATCCAGATTCTTCCTGAATTCCTGATCCATGAAAACTAAGAAAAAATAGAATGACTGCTTTTTTTTTTCCTTTTTCTTTTTGCCGCTATTTCTTGGTGTAATTGCTGACATACCAGCAGATAACCAAAACATCTGCACGTAATTTTCAAACACCAAGAAGAAGCAAGAATTATGAACTCATAAAAAAATAGAAAGGCAGTGGTTTGAAAACCATTTATACTGGAGGAGGGCTGGCTGAGTGTCTGTGGTTCTGAAGCCCCTGCCTCCCCCTTCCTCCTTCTTCCCTCCCTTTCTCTCATGATGGAGGTATACAGATATGCCTCTCTGAGAGCACAGAAAGAGGGAGGTGGTTTCTGCACTGCTGCATTTGGGTGGGTTGTTCTATGCTACGACTTTGTCTGTCGTTTGTAAGGTTCTTTCAGTGGGCAAGATGTTGCATACAGTTTTCAAAGCATGCGCCATGGCCATGTGACAAAATGGAAAGAGACAGACACTATTAGAATAGCTACTAGACCATTAGTAGCTTACTTCTCAGTGCCTGTGCTTCTTGAGGTTGATAAACTTTAACTTTTTTTTTTTTTTTTTTTTTTTT
>NW_022196906.1:74066220-74074121 GCF_008632895.1 Mastomys coucha | reverse complement strand
AAGCTCCAATAAAAATTTTCAAACGGTGTTTTTAAAAATTTGTTCTGAAACTTACTGCTGAGAAAGACTACACTAGGACACTTCTCTTCAGTGCTTCAATCTTCATATTACAATATTTTCCATGTGGAGCTAAATCACTAATTCTTACAACTGTTTCTGGTACCCTCCACTTCATTTTAAAAATAGGGAAGGTGAGGCTGCATAACATGTTACAGTCACAGCTGTCCATTGGATAGCCTGAACTCTGGATACTAATGGGTGTCCTTTGATAGTCAATGGCCCCTGTGTTTTGTTTTGTTTTGTTTTGTTTTGTTTTTTACTGTCTTTGGAGCAGACCTCTTACATCCTTGCCATGTCAGCACTTTTGTGCTGGGATACATTTTATCACTGTGTTCAGAAGTCAAGACACTCCCTTTTTGCTTTGAAGCAGCCACTGTTCTTTTTCTATGGTGAAAGCTCTGTTAATGCTTGGCTGAACTGATGAGGAGAAACAACTGGCCGATGAACATTTTTGATCATTATGAGACATGGAGACAGACTAATCTCTTCTCGTTCATTTGTTTGTGTGTTTTGGGTTTTGTTTGTTTGTCTGTTTGTGTGTTTGTTTGCTTGTTTTTTCCATCTTGGGAGAGAGGAGAAAGCCATGGCTCCTTGGCATTTTGAGCTTTGCAGGGTATCTTCTATGCTGGGTTTCTGGAAAGCTCTGCTGGAGAAGCTTTTTATCATTGTTTTGGGGTTGTTTATAAAAGAAAACCAAAATAGAAACTTGCAAACGATTCTTGAACTCTTCATAGATATGAAGTATTTTTGTGTTTTCACTGGTATTCTTTACATGTTGGTTAGTATTTTTTTTTTTTTGTCTCAAATACTGTTTTGACTTTTAGTCTTCAAGATGAAAGACATTTTAACAGACATGAGCATATAAGGGAGAGTTGTTTTGAAGAATGAATTATGCAGGAGAGGGAATTATACAAGGTGGTAAGAGAGTCGAATGTTATTACAGGATATCACACACATAAATGAAAGTGTCAAAGACTAAATCAAGATATTTAAAAAAACAAATCTGCTATTTAACCTATTTGTCTCTTTTGAAATAAGGCTAAAATTAGATCATATATGTTATTAAATAGCTTCAATTTAGTTTATTGTTCTCTTTGCAGCTAGGGATTGAACCCTCAGGTCTTGTAAATGCTAAGCACATTTTTATCCATGACTTATATCCAGCCACAGTCCAGTTTAAAAATGACTTTTCGCCGGGCAGTGGTGGCGCACGCCTTTTATCCCAGTACTTGGGAGGCAGAGGCAGGTGGATTTCTGAGTTTGATGCCAGCCTGGTCTACAGAGTGAGTTCCAGGATAACCAGGGCTACACAGAGAAACCCTGTCTCAAAAAAACCAAAAAAAAAAAAAAAAAAAAAAAAAAAAAAAAAAAAAAAAGAGTTTTCTATCAGTAAAACCTTGAGAGTCACAAAACTCTGATAGTCGGAATGTGCAATAGTAAACCTTAGTACTTGACAAAGGAAAATGTTGTCTGTAGAATCTACACACATGGAAAACCAAATTACAACCTGTAGACAATGTCTCATTCCTTCACTTATTCTTATTATTGCTGATGTTTTTGATGGTGATACAGCCACCATGTAGGCCAGGATGGATTGGAATTCAGAGTGCCCCTACATAAGCTTCCTGAGTACTGAGATTATAGGTGTGCTCCATCACACTTGCTTTTAACCCCATTTACTTTAAAAAAGGAAATAATTAAGCCACTGATTAAGTGGAATATCTTTTGAGTTCCGAAAGGAATGCAAATACCTGAAAATAAAATTTAACATAGCTGCAATAGAAAATGATTTGTTCTCATAATATGTTTAGAAATTACTCACGTTTTAGAATTACTGTAAGTCAGTCTAAAATACTATAAGAACAAAGGAGAGGATGTAGATATGCCTGATTGGTTAAGAACACACACCACCCTTGCAGAGCACCAAGGTTCACTTCCTAGTACCCCTAAATGGTGCTTTACACCTGCCTCTAACTTCAGTTCCAGGGTAGTTCCCTCCATATTCTGGCCTTTGTAGCCACCAGCAGACTTGTAACATCCATCCATATGCTCAGGCCCTCATACATACACATACAATAAAATAATAAAATAAACCTTTAGAAAATATTTGTTTTTATGTCTGTATACTTATAATTTAAATGCATACATATAGTGATTCTACAGTAATAGATTTCTGTATTTTTTTCAAAAGGTCTTTAAGCTTATACACCCCTTTCAATACTCCCACCTCTACCCTTCTTTAGATCATCAAGCCCATTTTAAGTCTTCCTATTTCATTCTTCACTGATACCTTTTTATACCAGTATATTATAACCATTCCTTTGAAAGACCTTCCCCCTGTCTGTAATGACTTTCTGACTTCTATGGGTATTTCAAGTCAGACACATGTATCAGAAGACTAAAAGTTAACATCCACAGATGAGAGAAACACCTAGCTCCAGGAATAGGTTACTTCTCTTGGAATTGTTGGCCAATGAGGTTCTACAGATCCCAAACATCATTGCTCTTGGATACTATCTGGAGTTTGACAATAAGACCCTGTTACTGAAGAAAACACATCTCAAGCCATTGAACATGGAGAAATAAAGCTGGTACTGACCTGGAAGCTTCATGACTACTGGCTAGCTTTTATAGTTCTGGAAGGTACTATGCAAGCTACCAGAGAAGAAATTTAATCATCATATCCAGTTGTGAATCCTGAGAGATATAGTAATGTCTGGCATGTCAAAGCATGCCCTCTGGCACAAAAGTAGAACAAACATCATGAAAATAACCAATAAATTTCTGATTGGATTTGTATCATACTTCACAGGGTGAAACCCATACCTCACATCAATATTGTGTCAAGGACCTATGGTTAGATAGGTCATAGGACTTTTTGGAGAAGCCACTAGTATTATGCTGTTAAATGGACATAGTATTAAACTGATTTCTAATGACTACAATGGTATCAGTATACCCATAGATCAATGCATCCTTTTAAATCCTCGTCTGAGGAGATTCTACTTGCAATAGATGGTGATCTAACACAGAACTGGACAAAGTACAGAGAAGAAAAGATTACAGACTGCTCATCCCCAAATGAAAAATATATACTCTACCCTATCTCCAGGCTGAGGAATCATTGCAGAAGACAGGGGCAGAAAGAGTGTAAGAGCCAGAGGTGATAGATGAATACATGGAAACATCTGGAGATAGCAGGTCAGTTACACCTATGCACTCACAGTCTTTGTGACAACATTCATACAAGTGGGCAACCCCAAGACAGACCAAATTCTAGCATAGGGAAGGATAAGAGCTCTAGCTGAAGAGCTGTCGGTAATTGTCATCTGCTGTGAGAGGGAAGGCTAGTTTTCTGTAGGAGTGAATCCTTTGATAAGCTGACCATGCTCTGGTGAAAGATGATAATCCAGTAATATTTAATAACATAAATTGATTTTGAAGGTTTTAAAAATAGGTCACAAAATTGGTTGGGCAGGAAAGTTGGGACTGGTCTTTGAAGAGTAGAAGTGGGTGGGAATATGGCAACACACATTGAACAAAACTTGAAACTCTTAAAAAAATATTCGTAAAAATATTTGCAGAAGAAAAAGAGCAAAAGAAATTACTTTAAAGATTTCATGAAAACATCAAATTTTAATAGATTACCAAAAATGAAAACAGCACACTTGCAACAGCGTAAAGGCCACGTTTCCTACCAAGTGCTGGGCTCACCCGATGCCACTTTTTTTCTGTTGTTAGTTTCTCAGTTTCTTCTCTGCAAAGCTAACATGTTCACACCCCATGGTTGTCAATGATTTCCAGTTTTTATTCCTTATTACCCAGAGCACCAGGAAGAGAAAGACCACAAGTTCCTCTTAGAATAATAGTGTGAAAGTGTCCTAGAGAAGGGCTAACCTGTGTCCTAGAGAAGGGCTAGCCTTGTGAATGCACAAGGAGTTCACACTGTGTCACGGGGACAAGTTTCACTGAACTAAGAGAGACACTGCCACACTTCCACTTTAATGAAGGAAAAAATGGATTTACTCTATACAATACTTTAATTTTATTTATGTGTGAACCACTGTGAGATTATATGCATGGGTTTGTGGATGCCCAGGGTAGTCAGAAGAGGATCTTAGATCTAGAGCTGCAGATACGGACAGTTTTGAGCTGCCCAATGTGTTAGGAACTCAACTGGAGAAGCAGAAGGTTCTTAACTGCAAAGCCATCTCTTCCACTTCAATGCAGTTTTTATAAAAGGGATACCTGCCAAGCGTTCTTCCACATACATTAATAGTTTCATCCATTGTTTGATTTACAGAAGCATATTACAAATACTTATAATTTTCACTGAAAATAAAAGGAAGCCTCCTTTTGAATGTAAAGCTTGGAATAGAACTGAGTGGAGAGTACTTTGGCAGGCTCAAGATGACCATCTTAAGACTAGCTTTAGGAGGCCATTCTGACAAAGTCAACCCCTGGCTGGCACCTGTTAACACAGCTTTGAAATGTTCACTTTGTCACTAAATGGTAAGAATAAATGGTAAGCTACATTAATTCTGCTATTCCAACACTAACAGTTAGTGAGAACACTTCTTTCTGTTGGGAGTCTAGAGTTGCATTCACTAGTGAACAGTAACTATACAATCATTCTCAGTAAATGTCCTAATGAATCAGTCTTGAGCAGGCACCTCTGGACTCGATACTTCACATATTGCTGTATTTTATTCAGAGAGTGTATATGTTCTGCACACCAAGGGAGAGAGAAGACAAAGGAAGCCCTCCTATTAACAGTTCAAGGACCCAATGGTACTTTTCTACTGATAAACTTTATTCTGTCCCTGTGGTGACATTAGGTGATGGGTCCTACAGTTCCTTCTGGTGAATCACAGGAGGGCATGGATTTAGGACATACCAAACAGGAACATTGTGGGGTTACTGTATGCCTAGAACTTCTTGTATCATTTCCCACCAGCTTTCGATCTTGGACACCTCTCAAGTTTTCTTGAAACATGTGGACTAGTGCCTTCCTCACTGCCATGATTAAATATTAATGCAGGTTTATAACAAAGCTGTCTGTCCATATTAATCACATTTATAACCCTATACATTTTGTTTGTCCTCAAATTATTTCAGAATTTTTACTGTTTCCCATTTTTCACAGAAGGTTTTGAAGTCAGTCCCACAGAACTATTAGAATATTCTGCATATAACAACCACTAGGTTGTTTATAAATTAAAAATGGTTGGGTGGTCTTATTTTCTTCAAATAGTTTCTTTGATTGTGTTTGATATGTAAAATTCATACATTGTTTGTTGTGTTTTATGCATTAATGTTTTCAAAATATTTGATGAAGCATGCAGATATACTAAAGGTTTTTCTGCTTTGTAGACCTCTTGTCAAAATATGAGGTTACAGTATTTTTCTTCCTAATTAATCTTGAGTGAATGCTTTCCATACATGGTACTTACTACAGAATGCTGTGATTACAGGTTTTAGTTTGTTATGTGTGCATCTGTGCAGTGTAACACACTCACAGAGCTTGAGGATTAGTGGTTGATACTTTGCATTTTTTTTCCAATGGCCAACAGTGCTAATAGGATGCCTTGTTTAGTTTCTAGCTCAGTTTTCCTTAAGCCTGTTTTCTTTCTCTCTTTGCTTGCCTCATTTTCCTCTAAGTTGATTGTGACTGTTATGCTAGGTAGGGTCCAGTGTCAGCGAGTTGCTCCCTTCACTTTTGCTTTTGTCACACTGCTGGGTAAGCCAGTGCTTTATTAAAAATCCAGCTAAGGGCTGGATAGACTAGGTGCCTTGGTAGGCAAGAAGGTTGGTAGTCAGCCCTGACAGCTGACATTGCATCTGCTGGACTCACATGGAGGAAGGAGAAAACGGATTCTTATAAGTTGTCACCACTCCCAAAACACATAAATTTAATAAAACATTTAAAAAGAAGAATTGGTTTAGAAAAGGAGGCCTTGTTTTGTTTCTGTTTTGCTTTGTTTTACTCTTCCCTTAAAGCCATTTTTGATACGAAATTACAGAATTGGCTTGCATAGTTGGCTTGGTGACTTCTCTATAGTGGTGATATGGCATTATGACCAAGACAACCTATAGGACAAAGAGTTTATTTGGGGCATACAGTTTCACACGGCCACCTTGACAGGGAGCACAGCAGCAGAAAGTCAGGTACATCACTGGAACAGTTGCTGAGTACTCATGTTGTGATCTCTAAATAGGAGACAGGGACCATGGCAATGGCAGGAAAGTATTGAAACCTCAAAATCCGTGTCCAGTATCACACCTCTTCCAGGAAGACCACACTTTCTAATTCTTCCCAAATAGTTCCACCATCTGAGGGCCAAATATTCAAATATATGAAGATAGGGGGTATCCTCATTCAAACTACATAGCTATTCTTTTCCACTCTTCCAAAAATATATGTTCACTTTTCAGATAAAAGTTAATATCAGAAGAAAAGTGGTCCTATGTAATCTTCTGGTATCTTTTTTTAACCCCAGCCTCCATAATGATCTATGAGTAGAAGAAATAGTCCTGCACAGAAGAAATATCCTGAAGGTCAGTAATAGTTCACCCTTTCATCTCTAACCATTCTCCAGTGTTTATGCCTAAATAGTAAGAATCATTTGTGAGACATTTTAAATCATTTTTCTTAGATCCTCAGATTCTGAAATATTTAAATTTAAACCAAATTATCTTTCTCATATCCACCAGGACATCTCATGTGGATTGTGATATCTTCAGCTTGAGCATAAGCATATATATATTCCTGCCTGTATTTTTTTATTCCATTTCTTGCCTCAAGTACTGGGGCTTCTCCACAACCACATACATGGTTTAGTAAAAAGTACTTATTCCTTATTGACAGATTAGAAAAATAGGCTGTCTTTGGATTGATACATTCTAAATTAAAGAGCAGTTGAGGGAAGCAAAAAAAGGTTCTGGTCATCACTCAAGTTTCTTGTCTGGAAATAAACCACACAACCACAGCAAGCCGTCATGCATCAAAGTATGATAGATGCGTAGCAAAATCAGTAGGGCTTAATTTCCACACAAAAGAAACCAATCCTCTGTCATAGTAGATTTACTTATCTGTTTATTTAGTTATATTTCATCATCATCTCATTCCTTTTAAATGAACTAGAGCTAATGGAAAAATGCATTCCAGTGACCATTTTACTTCCCACCAAAAAATGAAAAAAATAAAAGCTGTGGGCAAAACTAAAATTTGCTGATCTCAGGATTGTGATACTATTTTAGGATAATTTCATCCAGATGCTAAGCTTAAAACTTAACAAATTTATGGTGTTTGACAAATAAAACATTGATCTCAGTCAGAAGAGCTCAGTATGTTATTTGCCTAATAACAATTCTTTAAAATTTTAAATCTGTTCTTTAAATCTGAATTTTAATAAAAGAGTTAGTTACTAGGTTAATTTGCAGCAGGCTGTTCTCTGTACACCACCACACCACAGACACAGTTGTCTGGACACACATTTGGCTGAAGAGGGGTCCACATGTTCACTCACGACCAATTTACAACAAATGCGAATGCATACAGAGTTGCTGCTGCATTTAATTGGAAAATTAGATTTAATAATCTGGACCAACAAGAGATTAGCTACTTAAAAAAGTAAATTTGTCTTTCAACAATGTTTCCTGTTAGCATTTGGAGATGGAGATGATCTTGCCAGCAAATATATGTACAATATATGTTATGGAATTATAGGGTTGAGTTTTTTTACAAAGCTGACAATGTTTTCTCACAATAGTTAAAGACTGTCCACTTGATTTTCTGAATACATTAGTTCTAGAGGCATGAAAATTAAAAGACTTTATAG
>NW_022196906.1:74065979-74066210 GCF_008632895.1 Mastomys coucha | reverse complement strand
AGGATGGAATCTTAGCTGGAAAATAATATTGTCATCATTCTTTGTCAACATATCTATCAATATAAGTTGTAGAGTATACTTAAAATATAACAGTAACTTACTCAAAATCTTAGCAAAGCTATAAATCCTTTGCTAAGCAAAAACATTTAATTTGGCTTAAAGATACAGGCTCCATGAAAAATGCTCATATATATATATATATATATATATATATATATATATATATATATA
>NW_022196906.1:74052837-74065831 GCF_008632895.1 Mastomys coucha | reverse complement strand
TATATATATATATATATATATATATATATATATATATATATATATATACAAGGCATGAATATTTAGAAAAGCATTCTACTGAAAAGAATACAATACATTTAATTTTAAATCTTTCACATATATAATTCACATGTATAGGTTACCTTTCCCTTCACATTTTGGTAGGCATCTGTTTAGTTATGAAGTTATTTGAAGTTCACTAGCACATTTCACTTTAGTAAAATTTATTATTATAATGGCATCTTCTTGTGAATGGTTTGGGAAAATATGTGACCCTATAACTTAAGAAGTGGAAAATTTCACACCCTAATTTGGAATTTATACTCAGTTTTAGAATATGACTTACCTATTTTTAGAAAAGAACATTGTGGAACCCACACAGAACTTATTAATGCTTTTTTGGTCAAAATATGAGTAACCTATCCCTGTGCACACCCATCAACCTAGTTTCCAGGATTCACAGCCACATGGATTCATTTTGATTAAGATTCCAAGGCTGTCGTAGGACAGGGGCAGATGATCAGTGAGGAGGAATCAAACAGAGGTCTGGCTCCACATCATAGCTGAAGATGAGAAATACACACATTGTCCCAAGTGAGAAATGCTGCAGTTACCAAGCACTTCTGCATGAGCCTAGCAGATCGGATGGGGTGGAGGTCAACTGGAAAGTCAGGGAATTGTGTTATAGAGCTCTCTTGTGATCTGAGGAAGCTTAAGAAAGGACCCTGGGTTTATACTTTTGTTAAGTAAAATTCCTAGACACAAGATAGAAAGTAGTAATTGGCATATACTTTTAAAGGTCAAAATTGAGACTGAATGGATCCTATAGGAGAAATGAAAATATAATGCTCCAGATATCAAATATTTTCTTGAACAGAGTTAGGAGATGGAAGCTTTGTTATTACGCACTTAACACACAATTGATGATCACAATGAGAAGCAAATCTATATTTACTTACCAACAACTTCCCCTCTGACATGAACATGCTGTGATACCATTTGGGGGATTCTGAGAGTTGGGGAAATTAAGTAATTTGTTTGTTATTCAACTCAGTAATGCATACAAATATATGCTTTCAGTCTCAATATTTATTACATTCTTAAAAAAACATCATGAAACACACAAAAGAAAAAAATCCTACCTCTGAACTTTTATCTAGATTGATAGAAAATTCATTTGTAGCTTTGAGCAATTGAAAAAAAAATAAAAACAAACAAAAAAAAAAACCAAAAGCAACAACAATGAAAACATGTGTGAATGCATTGGGGGAAGTATAAACTCTAATGTAATGGAAATATCCTTATCTAACTGAATGTTAATTTTTGTTCTTAAATCACATGTTTGCAAAGTGGGTGGTTTTTAATTTTGCAGGGTCAGGTACCTATTAAGGGTACAACCATGACATTTGTTCAGTCAGTATTTGTCTACCAACAATGTGATGTATTTGAAATAATATATATTTACCAATCTAGCAATATTTGTTCTCATATTCACAGATAAATGTAGTTTTCATCTTTCATTGTGGAAACCTTCTTTGCAGAACATGGAGACCATTACAGAAAGCTACAACTGATCAAAATGCAGAGTAGTGGAACCCATTCCCAAGTAATACAACACAGCTCTTACACTTAAGACTCAGACAGAGAAATGGATACAGAAAATGTGCTACACAATGGAATACTACTCAGCTATTAAAAACAACGATTTCATGAAATCCTTAGGCAAATGGATAGAACTAGAAAATATCATCCTGAGAGAGGTAACCCAGTCACAAAAGAACACACATGGTATGCACTCTCTGATAAGTGGATATTAGTCCAGGAGCTCAGAATACCCAAGATACAATTCAAAGACCATATAAAGTTCAAGAAGAAGGAAGACCAAAGTGTGGATACTTCAGTGCTTCTTAGAAGGGAGAACAAAGTACCAATGGGAAGAGATACAGAGGCAAAGTGTGGAGCAGAGACTGAAGAAAAGGCTATCCAGAGACTGCCCCACCTAGGATCCATCCCATATACAGCCATCAAACCCAGACATTACTGTGGATGCCAGCTAGTGCTTGCTGATAGGAGCCTGATATAGTTGTCTCCTGAGAGGCTCTGTCAGTGCCTGACAAATACAAAGGTAGATGCTCTCAGCCAACCATTGAACTGAGCACAAGGTCCCCAATGGAGGAGATAGAAAAAGGCCTCAAGGAGCTGAAGGGGTTTTCAGTCCCATAGGAAGAACAACAATGTCAACCAACCAGTACCCCCAGAGTTTCCAGGGACTAAACCACCAACCAAAGATTATATATGGAGTGACCCATGGCTCCAGCTGCATATGTACCAGAGGATGGCCTTGTTGGTCATTAATGGGAGGAGAGACCCTTGGTCCTATGAAGGCTCAATCCCCAGTGTAGGGAGGGGAATGCCATGACAGGGAAGCAGGAGTGGGTGGGTTGGTGAGCAGGGGGAGGCCAGATGGGATAGGGGCTTTTCTCAGAGGGGAAACCAGGAATGGGGATAACATTTGAAATGTAAATAAAGAACACATCTAATAAAAAATATACTCAAGAGTTCACCATGTAAGAGGAGATAGAAATGTAAGAACCAGTCGAATAAGGAATTTTCCCTGAGATTTTGTCTCCTAGGAATGCCAGAAGGTATACCTAAAAAGCTTCACTATCCTGGCTTCCTAAACATGACCTGGATAAAGCCAACAGCAATACATCTGCTAGCATGGATGGGTTGTGAGGGCAGGAGAAACTAAGAGGATTCGACTCTACACAAAAGACCACAGACGTTGTGTAGGAATGCTGAGAGAGGGAGGAATAATCTCCCCAGGGAACAGCACACCAAATGGTTGTCCAATGCTAAATGGTCAAGCCTGAAGACATACATACAAATACCATACAGACTGAGGCTGTAATCATGTTTTTACATCTGTATACTCATATACGTATGTGACAATTATTACAGGAAAAAGTCATTAATTTGAAAGAGGTAAAGTGAGGAAGGGGTAAGAGACTGGGAAGGGGGAAGTGATGTAATTATAATATAATCTCAAACTATAAAAATATTTAATGAAAATCAGATTCATTTTAGTGTTTGCAAAAAACAAACAAACAACAACCTAATAAAATAACAAACAACAAAAACTCCACAAACATACAGAAAGTAAACAAAATAGCACCTCACTGTTATGAATCACCAAAGGAGCTACAGAGAGAATTAAAGTCAAAGTGACTGTTAATTGCACATGAAATAAACAAAAAAGAAGCGGCACTCAAAGTAAAATTTCTTCAGATAGGTCTTTTAGAAACATTTTGGCCAGCTCCTCAAACTGAAGCAGTTTCTCATGCTGGCCAGACTCTAGAAGTGATTTCCATGTCTGATGAAATTATTCTTTTATTTCCCATACACTGTACAATCAAAACACCCTACTACTTTTTAAGGCTCAGTACACTTCATTTTCATACTGGCAAAAAAAGAGGAAAAGAGAAATGCTTGTTCCAATGGAACAGTGAGCAGTGAAAGAGTGAGAACACCATTATCACACACACACACACACACACACACACACACACACACACACACATAGTGGGGAGTATATTTTACAGGATTGTTCTTAGCTGTTGTTGGTCATATCTATGTAAGACTTCACACCTACCATTTCTTAAAGTTAGGTATGTATGCAGCAGAAAAGTATCAGGAGGATTACCTTCAAATTTCTGCCTGTTCTTTGCACATCTTCTGACTTTATTCTCAGTTCCTCATGAAGAATCACTGTTCAATTTTACTTTGACAGCCTGCTTGTGGAAATACTTCACTAGTGGCTTATTACTGCCTTTCTGCACAATGAGCATAGCAGCCTGTGTCCCCCCTCAAAAGCACACACACACACACACACACACACACACACACACACACATACACACACTTACACACACATACACAAACACACACACATATACACACTTACACACATACACACATACATACACACTTACACACATACACACATGTACATACACACACACATACACACACATGCATGCATATACACACTTACACACACATACACACATACACACATATACACACATACACAAACACACACATATACACACTTACACACACATACACACATACGCATACTTACACACATACACACGCATACACAAACACACACATATACACACTTACACACAAATACACACACATACACACACATACACACACATACACATACTTACACACACATACACACATATACACACATACACAAACACACACACACATATACACACACATATACACACATACATACACACTTACACACACACACACACATACACACACACACCATTCTCTTTCTCTTCCTCCATATAGTAGTTCAGTTGGCCAGCAAAAAATGAACTCCCTGGTGCGTGTGTGTGTGTGTGTGTGTGTGTGTGTGTGTGTATGTGCTTGTGCTTGTATGCTTTTGTTTTGTTTTGTTTTAGCATTTTAAACTGATGTCTCATTCTGGATTGTAAATATTTTATACCACTTGTTGGTGAAGACCTGTTATTTCCAAAATAATTAGAAAAAGCCTCTGAGGCTGTAGCTGCCACTTTATTGATGGCTATGGGTTGTCTTGTCTGCAGAGTCTAGAGTCCTGGGCATCGAAAACACCGGCACCTCAGAATTAACCTTCCTTAAAATGGGATCTTTGTAAAGTTATAATAACATAATTCTGTTGGATCCCAACACAGCATTATTAGTACTCTTTAAAAAAATCAACACATAGACATGTCATCATGCTAGGAGAACACCAAATGAATGCAAAGGGAGTAAACAGATGTTGAAAAACTAATACTAATACTTCCATCTCAGACTGTTAGCCCCAGAGCTGTGACACAAAACAATGAGTTGCTTAAGTCAAGAGTATGTAAGATTCTGTTTTAGAAGCATGGTGGCCTAGAGGCATGGTGGTATACCTCTAATCCCCACCCTTGGGGAGCTGAGGCAGGCAAATCTCTGTGAGTCTGAAGCAGACTTGGTCTACATGGTAAATTCATAGTGAGACCCATTGCAAAAAACAAAACCAAAAATCAAATCCATAAAAACAACCCCCCTACCCCAAACAAAAAGCAAAAAACCTGCACCTTTCTTTCTGTGGGCTTTTGCTTAGTTACCATATCCCATTATGTAGTTTTAAACTCCTGCACATGTCTACGTGGCTAACCAGTCTCAAATCTTACATTTTAAAAACAATACTTTTATTAATTCCTTGAGAAATTTATACAATGTATTTTAATTATATTTTTCCTCCCATCTTTTTCCATATCCACTTTCTCCATCCTTAACTTGCCTGCCCAGTCAATTCTGAGTTTCAGTCACCCCAGCTCCCCCCACTAAACCTGCTCTGGGTGTACTCAGTGCACTAGAGGTCCATTCCCTGAAGTAAGCTAATGCTTGCTTTCCCAGAAGCTAATGGATGCCCACTGCTCCTCAGATAGTGATGGGTTTGAGTCTACCCCCTGGCCTGTGCGCTGGTGTTTTGTCTGGGTTGAGCTTAGGTAGGTCTTACACAAGTTGTCACAATCGCTCTGAGTCTATAAGTGCAACTGCCCTGTTGTGCTGGCAAAGTTTGTTTTCTTGAAGGATGGAAGGAAGGAGAAAATTTAGATCCTTATCGGTTTTAAAACCATCATCCAGTGTCTTTTAAGAAAGTTATGAGGTTTGTGCTCATCACTAAACGTTGACTAAATGGAAAGAGCTAGGTTTGTATTGTGACGTGTGCAGTGACATGTGGTGAACTGTGTGGTGACTAGTGTAGTGAGTGACTCAGGATGGCTTTCAAACCATTCTCTTTTTCTTTTTGCATTTGATCCTTTTTTTTTTCCTGCTTAAAAAATGTCATTCACCAAACCAGCTCAGTCTCTGGGGTGTTTTAGTTATCCTAAGGTAGGGTTTCTGAAATAAGTTTACAACTTATACTTTGGTTTATTTGGAATTTTCCAAATACTGAACAAAAAAGGGTTTAATGAAGTTCAAATCTTTTATCACTGAGTAAAAGCTTTGTTAATAGAAATACCTAAGATTGAAGTTAAAAACTTTTCAAAGATCCAAATTGGTATTTCTAGACTGAATTAAAATAATATGATAAATTTGTTTTACTTCAAAATACATCTATGATAATATAGCTATAGAAAAATGGAACACAAATTTTTTGTTAAAATTATTACTTTTACAAAATATAATCTCAAACTTGGAACCAAAATTAAATCAATCTATCTTTCTCTCTCTCTTCTTCTCCCTCCCTCCCTCTCTTCTTCCCTACCTCTCTCTTTCTCCTTCCTCCTTCTTTTTATCAGCACTTCTCTCCAACCCTTTCTTCTCTCTCTTCCTTTTCCTATTGCTATTTAATAGCTGTGCTTCTGTACACCAAGTAGATTCTATAAACTACACTTTTTTTGAAGGCACAGTTCTGCATAGATAGCAAGAACCCCCAGCTCCTTCTGTCACTTCTTCCTGTGGAGGAGGAGAAGGATGCTTTTTGTTTGCCAGCACTCGTCCCACTCTAGATGCTGTGTGTCTAGCCCTGGTAACATTTGTTGGTAACAGCTCACTCACTTTGTCAAATTGAGATATTGACTCTACATAGAAGCAAGTTTTTAACTTTCACTTTGTGATCCTTACTTAAATTATTTTTACATGGAGAAACCAGTTCACATACTTCCTTTAACATAACCCTCCCACACACTTGTGGTTTTTAGAATGAATATAAACTCTTCCATTTGTCATTGAAGTGAAAACTGAGTGGTTTTACCAAATGACGTTTTTAGGTCTATGTAGTTTAATGACACAATAATTAGTGGTAAAAGTAATGAAGCCAAATATGCAAATACCAGCATCCTATTTTTGACTGTATAGACTCCCTACTCAACTTGATTCCTGCATATTCACTCTCTTTTCATCTACTGGAGACTCGTTTTCTTAGGCAACACAAATTCTGCTCACAAGATGGCACAGGGAAAGATTTAATAGAGGAAATTTGTTGAGAGAGTGAAGTAGAGACTTGCCCTGAAATTTCACTGTTCATAGAGTGACCAGTCTAGCAAAAGTTCGGCTCAGACCCCAAATTGAAGAGTTGACAGTTTACTCTCAAAATCCATTTGTGTGTGGCATTTTCTAAATTGAGGGCCTTTGGTTAATTAATAAGGTGGGCTGAACTGGTAACTTCTGTGTCTTGCTGATCTTTGTACTGGAAACTTGAAGGTGAAGTGGGAACAAAGAAAGGACAGAAAAGGGAAGAAACCGCAGATGCACACACAAAGTAGCTAGGGTCCGGTAGTGTGTTCACTCTAATGAAGGGCACCTACTATGCAACCCAGAGCCTCTGTGCTCACTCTGTACAACACAAGGAGGAGGAGTCAGCTACTCTTCAATAGCTCTGTATGGTGGCACTCTCAAGGTCGTAGTCATCCTGACAATGTCTGTCAACATCCCCATACTGAGCCAATTCCCTGAGCCTGACTTGGGGAAAAATTTGTCGTTTCATAGATCTGAGAATACTGGGGCCTTTGACATGACTGCATCTGTGCCTATAACAGACATTCGCTTAGAATTTTATCCACTCCCTACTGGTTACAAGACAAAAGGAGAACAAGGCATCGGTGATGGGCTCAGCAATGGCAGAGGTGTCTGCTGCAGAGGATCCTAGCAGCCACAGTGATACAGATGAGAAGGAGCTGAATTGCTTCAGACAGTGGCCAGATGAGGGGGTAACAGGGTAACAGACATAAAGAGAGGCAACACAGTTGAGTGGTGAGAGGAAGAAGAAGACTCAAGATCTAAAAAACTAGGGAAGGAGAGCGAGCCCTGGTGACTAGAAGGGTCCTAGCAACTTAAAGCTCCAGAAGCCGTGGATCCTAATACCCTAAGCCCCAGAGCTATGGATTAACCACTGTCAAATGTTGAGGGTACAAACATCCTGGCCTGAGAGCTCTCACACTGTTACTGTAGGACTAAGTGTTCCAGTACCCCAGGCTTGTACAAGAGCCCGCCGCTTCTTGTTTAACCTACTGCTGCCATAGCTACTACCATAAGTCAAGGACTCTTTTTAAAAGCTGCCAAGATCGGGGGTCATTGTCAGCTCAGGTTCAGAACACTAAGACTCCATTCCAGCTAAGTACGTGTTCTGGTATAGACACTAGTCAATCAAAGCTAGACATTGGTCAGCGAGGCTGGGAGAGAATGTATTAAACAAGACCGGTGGTCCCCCTGATAATCATCTCTAATATGGGGACATCTCTAAATGGTGATTTCTGACTTCAAAGGTGATTTCAGCTCATTCCTTCTCTGACCAAACCAGCCCCTGGCCATGCTCTTGATGCAGATATTTGAGTAAACCCACTGGCTCAAAGTTTATAAAAATCCAGAAATCAGGGCAGAGTTTATTCCTATGGCAGACAAATTTATTTATGGAAAAGGGTAAAACTGACTCAGAGGTGCCTAGAAAGAAAACTCAGTTATTGCCATCTCAAAGATGGTGTTTTTATGCTGTGTTTTCAGAGTTTGACATTCAGACAAACTTCTGAATTTACCAAAACAGTATCATGCGGTGATGTTCAGGTTTGTGGTAAAATTAGAAGTAATGTGGGCCTGTCCCTAGGAATTTTTATTAACAAATAAATTGTTAAGGGGTGTGTACTGGTTTCTTTGAGCAGGCTCCTGGTTCCCATTCCTAGCACTTACCTGTACACGCTCCAGGTTCCCTCTTTTTCTGAGAGGCATACTCTCCACTACTATGTGATTTGATTAGCTTGTGAGATTATTTTGCAATTCCAAGGGAAGTAGTTTTTCATAATTTATATGCTGTTTTAATATTTAAGTTTTTCCAACATAATGACAAATTGACATTTTGTGTGACCAGACTTCTGCCATTGGAAGCAAATATATAGGGTAGTCTACTAATTAATTTTACATTTCTATTACAATGGAAACTCACATAAGTCATAAAGCATAGTTGTAAATTGAGGCATAATTTAAAAGAAATCAGCAGTCCCATGGATGATTGAAATGATTCTAAACAATTTGTTAATATTTTCTCTGAAAAAAATGTGAAAAGTGCATGTATGCCAACTTCTGAGTTTTCTAAACTTAGGGGAAATAATTTACATACTTTTCAGTAATATAACAAATTCCTAGGGCATGTGTACTCACTGTTAGGGTATTTTATGTACATTATGCACTGAGATAATGTTTTATAATCTGTGAGGAGGGGCTTGAGGCTAAACCTTCCTCAGACACAATTTATTTTTCTGACTTACTTTAAGTATATCATTAAAAAAAAAAAAAAACAAAGAATCAAAAGCCATTGCAAAGCAAAGTTACCTCTACTTTTAAGGAACATTTCCTAAGGGGGGACTACTCAGAGAGCCAGTATGTGGGTACACTGTAGTCATATCTCTTCACAAAAGTAATGTTTATTTATTTATTTATTTAGTTAGTTAGTTAGTTTTGGTCAAGCAAAGTTGAACAGAAGTTAAGACTTTGCCTTTTTGTTCAGCTCCAGCTTTAACTCAGAATTTGCCCCTGGGGAATTAAATGTGCGTCACAGATATGCAGCCACTGGGTGTTAGTTATATGTTTTTTTGTCTGGTGTGGGCTAAAGTGTATCTCCACAAATTCTTATGTTGAATTCTTAATCATAAAATACTATATTTGGAATAGGCTTTAAAGACTTAGTGAGGTTGCTTTAGGTCACAAAAACAAACCCCTTGTGTGACAGGACTAGTGTCCTTAAAAGAATATGGAAAAGCACCGGAAACTGCAGCGTCCATGTTTAGGGGTGAAAGGCCACATTTGATTAGTCAGAAAATGATTGTTTCAAAGCAGGAATAAACACTCCACATCTCTCTCTCTCTCTCTCTCTCTCTGTCTGTCTCTCTCTCTCTCTCTCTGCAAACTGTCTGTTTCTGCCCAGGTCTATGGATATATCTATAGATATTTATAGTACGGTATATTGCTCCATGGACGTGATGAACTGAATGCCATTGGGATAAATCAAGCACAGAAGAAAACGATGCAGATATGAGCCTTGATAAACAGAGGTAAAGTGTGAACCTGTTGTCATAGAATACAACATCCTACTTTACACTGAGGAAAATTTTTGTAAGTAGAAGGGTCATGATCTAAAATAAAGACTAAGAATGTATTAACAAATATATAAACTTGCTACACCATCATTTACTGTTATTGTCAACTACAACTACATTAACTTCATTTAAGGGAGGCACATGAATAATGTATCCTGCATTATGTGTCTTGGTGTATAATGTTATTATTGCTACAATGTTACTAGGCATTTGGACCATTCGAGTCCATTGCAATCTCACTGTATCATCATCATGCATGTAGTCTGCCAATATGTAGTTATCATGTGGCACAGGACTCTATTTTGTTTGTTTGTTTGTTTGTTTGTTTGTTTTTTTCAAGACAGGGTTTCTCTGTGTTGCCCTGACTGTCCTGGAACTCACTCTGTAGACCAGGCTGGCCTTGAACTCAGAAATCCACCTGTCTCTGCCTCCCAAGTGCTAGGATTAAAGGTGTGTGCCACCATTGTCCTGCTAGGACTCTATTTAATACATGTTGAGAAAATAAGTAATAATTACTTGCTTTCAAAAGGAATATAAAATATGGATGTTTATTTGAATGACTTTGTAAATAAAAAAAGATTTTGTTCATCATATATGGTATTACCTATTTAATAGTGAAAATGATTTATAATTTAAAAACCAGATAGTTATTTTATTATTCTATACACTCTTTTTGGTAAGAACTACCCCAAAAGATGCGCCATGGCTTTGGTAATGACTGGCTGTCATCTGCTGCTGCACCTTCCCTAGGAGCTCCCTGCAGCTGGCTGACCACTGCTTCAGTAATCAAAAATGCAGACCAGTCAGAAGTGATGCAACAGGACTTAGTGGAGCGCACGACCCAGACATAGAAGTACAGTATAGAAAAGGATTGTGCGGCCTGTATCAAGGAGGAGTTTGACAAGACATACAACCCCGCCTAGCACTGAATTGTGAGGCGGAACTTCCCAGTAGTTATGTGACACACGAAACCAAACACTTCATCTACTTCTTCCTGGGTCAGGTGGCCATTGTTCTGTTCAAATCTGGTTAAAAGCATGGACTGTGCCAAACACCCAGTGATCCATCCAAAAACAAGGACTGCACCCGAAGTTCCAAACACCAGCGACTGAGTCTTCAGCCTTGCTAGGGGAACGCCCCGTTTGAATTTGTTGTGTTTTGTACAGGGCATCATTCACTGTATAAATAGGTGGATATAAAAATTAGTAAAATGACTTATATTAGTATTTATTTTCTAGTACGTACTTCTGTAACTCATTTTTTTTCTCCTCTAGGTCACTCCTTTAAAAATAAATCTGTTGGAGATAAAAAAATTAACTGCCCCCAAACAAGCATTTAAATAAAATTTTATTCTGTCATGTCTTTAAATCTGCCAATAATCAAAAAGGAGTTATAATTTCTTACCATGAGAAAGACCATCAGGAAGAATCCTGTGCATTTTTATAGTTAGGCAAATACATGTCCTTGACTTACTGCATAGTACAGCTGAGAGCCCTTCCTTTGAAAACTCCGTGGTTGCCACACTGGGTCACACATAGGTCCTAGTCCTCGTGTGGGTATGGGACTTACAAGCAATTTGAACTGTTTGTTCACACATGGTTTAAAGAGCTACAGGAACACAGAATGAAGTGGCTCCAGACCACAGGTATTTGGTAATCTCTTAAAACAGATTTACCAATGGGTATTTCTCAATTTCTTCTTGTTTTTTTCCAGAGCAACTGTTTGCTTCTATGTGCCCAATAACATTTAATTTTGCTTACTAATTTGTCCTTTTGGGGAGATCACTATGTTAGCCACCGTGAAGAATTATAAAGGAAATCAGATTTCCAAATTTTATATTGAAGACACGCACACATTTTCAGAAAACCTTCCTCAAATTCTACTGACTGAATGTGAAGGAATAGAGAAAGAGTGACTGGCAAAGGACATATCTCAATAAAATGGAGAGCAGGACATGAGTGCATAACTAAGGTAGGGAGCTGCCTGTATTTTATTCTTGTAAGGTTTAAGTCTATGACTTCAGGAATATATTAATTTTTTTATCATGAAATCTGGCTCTTATCTTCCCAAATAGTCAGTTAAATGAAAAGCACATAATTCCCTGGTTATCCTTTCTTCAGTCATGAAAGTTTGGATTTGAATCTACCTGTGGTTTCCAACCCCCCTTTTGCTTGGGAGCGACTTGGCTTTCATATGCAGCCCTGACTGGACACCCGCTGTGTGGAACCCTGACTGCTGCTCCTTAGATCAAAGACTGAGCAGGTCTCATGTTTATGTTAAACGTTTGCTGGATTTTCCTTTCAAGATCTTCCTCCGCTCTGGTGTTAATGGATCTTCTTGTGTTTATGTTAGATGGGCAGGTTTCGATTTCCTCTGGGTCTGGTTCCTAAGCGTAACTATAAATACTGAGTGAATTACAGTAAAGCTCTCTCTCTCTTATCACATCTACCTGGCTTCATCTGTGTCTTTCCTTATTAACCGTTTGCCTTCCCAGGACTCATTTAACCCAGTTCGTGAATACCCACGGAGGAAGGAGGAAGGAGACCGCGGGACGGTCCCCTTCATCTACCCAAGGGGGTCACTGAGTCCACTAACAGTAAAGGTGCTGTACAAGCCATCAGAGTTTAAAACTGACCACCTCTACAGTCTTTTTCTGCACTGCCTCTATGCTTGCTTAAGTCTACTAGTCTGTGAGGCCTCTGTAAATTCTTAGGGAACAGTGTTGAGTAACAGCTGACTCTTCTGAGAAGGCAATGGTGTTTATTCTGCTATGATGATTGTTTTTGGAAGCAGAGGAGTCTCGTGTGTGTGTGTGTGTGTGTGTGTGTGTGTGTGTGTGTGTGTGTGTGTGTGTGTGTGTGTGT
>NW_022196906.1:74028537-74052597 GCF_008632895.1 Mastomys coucha | reverse complement strand
GTATGTGTGTGTGTGTGTGTATGTGTGTGTGTGTGTGCTGGTATTTGTGGTGGTTTCTAGTGAGGAGGACTTTACCTCCTCTTTCTTTCCTGCTCCATGCAATTTTGCAGTCATATCTCCTTACTGAAAACTCATCTCAAAGATGCAATGGTCAGAGTTTACAATTTATGGTCACAATTCACATTTGTTGAAAAATAGGTTCAATATCCCAAGTGCGCCATTTCTGCTCAGCACAAAACATTGAAAGCACTGTTTCTAGGTAAGTTGGTTAGAAACAAGTACTTCAAGCAACTTATTTTTCTCAATATTGAAGTCAGAGAGCTCATCCTGTTCTGACTGGTTCTTTCTGTTAAGGTTCCATAATGAATATCGATGCTATTCAATTACTCTGTCCTTTTCCTTACCTCCTACCAATGATGTGCATACTTGGAATCTTGATGAAGTTTCAAATCAGGATCCTTCTATTTACCATAAGTTTACCTCACTGCAAAATAGGATGTCGTGTCCTCATATCTGAGAATTTAAATCATTTGACTTGTTTATTGATTCCTAACCTCTTTGGTATGATAACATCACTTTAGTAGGTTTTTTTTGGAGGAGCATGTTACAATATACTCTAGGCTTATCTTATATTTTAACTGCACCTGTGCTAGACCAGCTGCATATTCAAGTAGCTAGACACTGCTTTAATAAGATATTTGGAAAACATACTGAAAAGAATGGGAATAATATTAAATAAAGAGGATAGAAGAAATTAGAAAACATAAAAGCTAAAATTAAATTGAAAAACAGAGAAGTTATAAGACTAAAGCCAATTTTTAGGAATAACTATCCATTTGTTTATTGAAATTATTTATTTATAGGAAGTCTTTTGTCAAAAAGTCAGCACAATAAACTCCCAGGTTATCGACATAAAAGTAACAAGTACACAAAATTAAAAAATGACAAGAAGAAAATAGCCATTAAAACAATGCATTTTAAGTGATAAAGACAACTTTTACAATCTATGCAAATCAATGTGAAATCACAGATTAAAAGGATAATTTCCGGGAAAATATAGTTTATCAAAATCAATCATAGTAAAGTCAGATCTATAAAGAACAATTAATATAAATGAGAGAAAGAAGATCTCCCACATCATCCTCAAAGAAATTGAATTACAGTAAAAAATATAAACATAGAAATCAACATTGACCCCTGTGAGATATACAGTATACATATTATGCTGAAACTTATGTTTTTGATTTAACTATGGCTGACACATGTTATAGATTAGAATGTACACATTTGTAATTGTTATTATTCCTAATTATTTTATTTTCATTTCACTTATTCTGTAGGTATGTACATGGACATGTTTGCCTGTGTGCACATGTGTATGTGTGAGAACATGAGTTAAAAAAAAAAAAAGCACTTATTTTTTGAGATCATAATACATCATTTCCCAGTTTCATTTTCTCCCTCCAAGCCTTCCCATATGCCCTTCCTTCCTATATTTCATTTCTCAAGACACATGTTCTCAGTGATTTGGCTAGATTGCTAGTGAGCAAATCCAGAGACTTCTGTCTCTTTCTCCTAAGTACTGAGCTTATAGGCCTGTGTCTCTCTTGCTAGTGAGCAAATCCAGAGACTTCTGTCTCTGTCTCCTAAGTACTGAGCTTATAGGCCTGTGTCTCTCTCTGTGTCTGACTTTACACATGGATGATAGACCTCAAGTTTGTGCTGCAAGCACTTCATCAACTAAGCTGTCTTCATAGCCAGCCTTTTCCTTTATTCTTAGATGGAATCCAAGTTCATATTTACTAAATAAACATGACAACTTATTACTCTTTATGGTTCTTTTCTTCTAAAATAAATGCTTTGATAAATATCCATACATGCAGATCCTTGGAGGCCATAGGTTCTTATTCTAGAAGACTCAGAAATAACTCAAGATGATGAGAAATATAAAACTCTTTCAGGAGATGATACAAGGTGCAATTTAGTGCAAAAATTGTTGTTCTTAGCTTCTAAACTTATACATCAGAAAGAGTTCAGCCAAGTGACTATAATCACCATTTCTCTAAACTTTCTAACAAACATTCCAAGTTCAAGAATGCAGCTGATGTGCTTCCCTGGAGCCATTCTTTCAGGAAGACATTTTATCTACTGAGAAATATTAAATATTATATTTCCAAAGAAGCAAAATATCAGTCATGTGCAGCATTCTCCAATAATTTTAGTCCATTAACTTCAAACCACGAAACAAAAACACTTCAGGATACATTTTGTCCATGAGAAGCATATTTTAACTATTAAGTCATGATATAAAACCAGCTTTATCAGTCATTTGACTACTTGACTAGTATTACAAAATTACTTTCTTCTATTATTATTATTATTATTATTATTATTATTATTATTTAGAATTTGTTTATCAGTGCATTCCCATGGCACAAAGAGTTTGTTTTACTATGGCATTAATATTCACACTCATTTTAGAAATTTTGTTTCTATTTGTTAATTGGAATATTATATGAAATTTAACAATTGTCCTATTTTACTCAGAAATTCATAATAGTTGTATTGTTTGTATATATGCATATATGTATGTATATGTATATATATACATATATATATGCTTGGTTTGCATGTATGTATGTACTTCTGTGTTCACTATTGTTCAGCCATGTAGAGGAAAATATGCCATGTTGTCCATTTAAAATGTATCTCTGGTGCAACAGCAGTCACATAATGTTTTACTAGAATATTCTATCTCCTTGCCTATGTAAAAGTGAGCAAAGAGTTGCAGTGCAAGTTCTGTATTAGTGTAGGATTTGAACTATGTCTTGGTGTGTCCTGCCTAGGATTCACTGGAAACTGCCAGACTATGCAGCTGAGCATGAGTGATTGCTCTTGACAGTAGGGGATGGGTACTACTTCCATCTTCTTCCAGAATCTGTAGCAGTTAATGCTGATGCCCCTTGCTTATGAAGGACAGACCATATGCCCTCTACTGACTCAGTTTCCCTTCAGTTCCTCTCAGACCTGACACATTGTGTAGTTTTGCAGTCTGGGTCATTGGAAGTCCTGTTGACTCTCCTGTTAGAACACATACACCATTCAGGACGTGAAGGAGATTCAGGGATGCCTACAGGTTCCCTCCAGAGATGGTCAGTTCTCCTTGATAATTTGGAATATGTTGGAACTTGGCTGTTTGCACAGTGCTTCTCAAAAGCCAGACTGTGCAGCTGAGCATGCCTTCCTACTCTCAGCTCTTCCTCTGTTTCAGTTATTTAACATGCCCAGACAGACATGGGAAATCAGAGGGCTCAGTACATCACTATTGGATGTCCATTCACTCTCCTCATTCATGATAAATCAGTTTGCAATGATCAAAAACACTGACAAAAAGGGAAGCACAACACAGACTGCATTTTTATTGTGATGCATTGCATTTACATGAATAATATAAAGGTTTATGACCATTCAATGCCCTTTTATTTCCTCTGTATCAAAAAAAAAAAAAAAAAAAAAAAAAAAAAAAAAAAAAAAAAAAAAAAAGAAAGAAAAGAAAGAAAGAAAGAAATCTAGGACAGGAGTATAGTCCAATGGTAGAGGGCTTGCCTAAAAAGTATGAGACCAGAAATTCAATCCAAATATTGAAAAGTTGCTTGATGAGTGAATGAGGATGGATGAATAAATCTGATATGAAACCAGTGCGACAGTGAGAAGGAAATAGTAACTCTGTTTATTCATATAAATCTCTGGGAGTCAGTGAAAATGAGCAACGGTGCCCATGTTACTCATTACTTGTTAAAGATAAACAGCTTTGATTTTTAGTAAACATAATAGTGAACTATAATGCTCAGTATAAGTCACATCCTTTGTATTGACTATATTTAATATAAAGACAAAGCTGATCAAATTTGAATTCCTACAAGTTCAAACATTTGGATGCAAAAGCAATACTTTACCAGCCAGAAGTTTCAAAAGATCTAAACTGTCAACACTGTGTTAAAAAACCAGATGACTGAATTTTGTAGGTTTATTTAAAAACTTTTGCATAATTTACCCTCAAAATTTTACCCAGGCCCCCAGAACTAAATACTGAAATCCTCCATGGAAGAATTTTCTTAAAATGGGGTCCATACAAATGAAAACCTTCTATTTTATGGCTTGCACTCTCAAATCATCAAGTTTACTCACATCTTGTAACATTTAAACAAGAATGTGGCTGGTGCCTCACAGAAAAGAGAGGCGCCAACTGAATGCCGAAAAATCTGGGGTCTGTCATTGAACTGTGCCACCACAACAGAACCCCACACCAAACCCCTGAAAGCATCATCACCTGCTGCTTAGCGTGTCTCCTGACTAGCATGGTAGTTTCCAGGAACAAAGGTGTGAAGTCCAGAAAGTAAGCAAAGGAAACAAAGTAACCATTCACAGTAAGATGATGAAAGTATCAGAAAAATGATCATTTATAGCGACTTTGTTTTCTTTATTTTAGTGCTAATAATCACTCTTTACTTGTCCCACTTTTTGGGGTAATGTCATTCTTCTTTAGCCATATGTGTTGGAATAACTTTTCATAAGCTATGTATGTTGGTACAAAGTTCATATAAATAATCATTTTTTCACAAGCTATGTGTGTTGGTATAACCAAAGACATGAGTGGAACATGAGGGGGCTGGACCATTTTCAACTATTTTATTCTGGAAATTGAATTAAAAATATATGAAAATCTCAGGAGAAAAATATATTGAGGGGGGAAATAAAGATGTATGCAGAGGCCAGGAAAAATCAGAGAATTGCTAGAATGATCACTAACTTATGAAGTCGTGATTGTAACCACCTTTAAACCATATTGAAATATTCAAATTGGAGTGTTTTAAGATTCTAAAGCTATGAGGTATTGATGTCATAACATATTGTGCTCTGCAAAAATTACATGCAACAGACTAGGGTTGTTTTCTTAAAATATCTACATCTGTGACCAGAAAATAAACTTGACTCTAAGGACTTAATTTTAGAATGGAAGAAAGTTATGCTAAAATAGAATGGGGTTTATAAACACAAAGATAAGTTTTGGTAACACTTTAACTATGGGGACATCAGCTAGACTTGGTCTTCAGATATCTTATGCCGCAATCCTCTTCTCCTTGGTTATGCTAATTCACTGAGCATGTGCTTTGAGATACAACTGATACACCATTTTGAGGGCTGCCTGCCATCTGATTATCTACACTGTGTAAGGCAGCTGCATCATTGATAACTTAACAATTCTTGTAAACTTAATTATCCAAGTTCTTTTGGTCTCTCTTTTCCATTCACATGGAGAGTTGGATGCTATAACCTCTGAGATTTCTTACAGGTTCTATTTTTTCAACCTGTATATGGCAATCTGTGAGTAGAAACAAAAATCTCCCAAAACTTAGTCTGCTGATGATAAGAATAAGAATAGTGTAAAGCCAAGAGCCCCCTTCTTGTAAATGATATACCACCCAGGTCATGAACGGCCAATTAGTGCTAACAAGTTCCAATCAGGTAGGAACGGTACTAGAAGGCCCCAAGGCAAGATGTTTCCACGTTTAACATATGTTAAATGTTATTTAGTGTGTTAAATGATATTTAATAGTATTAGTCCTTACCTAATTTATATTCTTAGACCACAAATTAAATACCTACTGTTGCTAAGTTTAGAAATTAAAACAGTTTGCAGGGCTTCTGATTTTATGTCAGTGATTGTCAAGATAAGCATTTTTCCCATTCCAAAACAAAACTTCTGCAGGACCAGATATAACAAATTGTATTATATTCAGTAGAGAATAAAAGCTGGGCTGGCAGGGGAAGCACTTACCTGGAATACAGAGAGTGATAAGTATCAGCAGAAAGAAACAGGAATCGTTCTGCAGATTATCTGGAATATGTGCCAGCAAATTTCATGTAAGTTAAGGGAAAGATAAAAGTGATTTTCTAAAAGTGATGGACAGTTTAAGTGGGGTGTGAGAGCATGAGAACTGAGATAACAGGAGCAGCTATAATAATTTCAGATGAAGTGTATTTCAGAGTAGGAGACTCAGGATAAAGAGGACCTGTAACTTAAATGCAAGGGTTTTTTTCTCCAGGAAACTATGGAATTCTAAATATAAACACTCTTAAAATGCAGCCTTGGGATGATGTTAAAATAGAGATATGCAAGAAGAAATGGAGAAGTCTACTCTTCCAGTTGGACATTGATGGAATAAGCAGATACAAATTATTGGCCATGTAAGACATCAAGGTGTGATCAGCCATGTTGAATAGGCCATGTACTTGCCCTAGCCATTTAACATTGGTATCTTCTCTGTTGAATTTTACCATTATCCAAACAGTATATTTTGGCTCATTAGGTTGCCTTATTACTTTTTACTAAAATAGTCTACATTTATTTCTTTTAAAAACCTTACTAAAATTATTCATTTATTCAATTTGCATCCCAATATCAGCCCCTCTACTCCTACCAGATCTTCCCCCCATTCCTCTCTCCCCTTCTCCTCTGTGAATGGGGAGCCCCTCTCTAGGTATCACCTGCCCATACGACCTCCCACTCCCATACCTGCACATCAAACCACTACAGGACTAGGCACATCCTCTCCCAGTGAGACCAGACAAGGCTGTCCAGTTAGGGGAGGTTAAGGTCCATAGGCAGGGAGGCAGACAGGCAACAGATCCAGGAATAGCCCCCACTCCTGTTATTGGGGGACCCTCATGAAGACAAAGCTGTTCATCTGCTACCTATGTGCAGGGGGTCTGTGTCCAGACAGTGCTTGCTCTTTGTTTGGTGCTTCAGTCTCTGGTCACCCCCAAATGCCCAGGTTACTTGACTCTGTTGGTCTTCCTGTGGAGTCCCTATCCTCTTAGGGCCCCTCAGCCCTTTCTCAACTCTTCCATAAGACTCCTCCAAGCTCCATCTAATGTTTGGCTGTAGGTTCCTGCATCTCTGTTTATTGGCTGCTGGGTGGAGCCTCTCAGAGGACAGTTATGCCAGGCTCTAGTCTGCAAACATAACAGAGTATCATTATTAGTGTCAGGAATCGGTTCTTGACCGTGGAGTGAGTCTCAATTTTGGGCAGTCATTGGTTGGCCATTCCCTCTATCTCTGTTCTATCTTTGTCTCTGGACATCTTGTAGGCACAACACATTTTGGATAGAAGGTTTTGTGGGTGGGTTGCTGTCCTTTTGCCTCCACTGGGAGTCCTGCCTGACTAGGAGGTGGCCACTTTAAAATCCATATGCCCCACTGCTAGGAGTCTTAGCTAGAGTTGCCCTCATAGAACCCTAGGACTTCTCCCATCCCAGGGATCTGACAAGACCAAAGTCCTAGAGATCACTCTTCACTGCACACAATTGACTTCCATTCTCTTTCCCCTTCTCTCCCTACATCTGACATCCCACCCTAGTTCCCTCCCCATCCCATCTCCCACCCAGATCCTTCGCTCCACGTACCTATGATATTTTTAATTCCCCTTCTGAGAAAGATTCAACCATTCTTCCTTAGTCCCTCCTTGTTATTTGTCTTCTTTGATTTTGTGGATTATAGTGTGATTATCCTGTGCTTTATGGATAATTTCTACCTATAACTGAGTGCATATCATGCTCATCCTTTTGGGTCTGGGTTATCTCACTTAGGATATTTTCTGGTTCCATCCATTTGCCTGTACAATTCATGATTTCCTTGCTTTTAACAGCTGAGTAGTATTTTATTGTGAAAATGAACCACACTTTCTTTATTCTTCTACTGAGGGACATCTATGTTTTTTTTTTTTCCAGTTTCTGGCTATTATGAACAATGCTGCTATGAACATAGACCTTGTGGTAAAGTGGGTCATCCCAATTTTCTGAGAAAATGCCAAATTGATTTCCAGAGTGTTTGCACTCCCAGCATAAATAGAGGAGTGTTCCCTTTGCTCCACATCTTCAGCATGTGCTGTCCCTTGAGCTTTTGATTCTGATGCATCTAAGGCAGAATTTCAGAGTTGTTTTTATTTGCATATCCCTTATGACTTAGGACTTTGAGCATTTCTTTAGGTGCTTCTTGGCCATTTGAGATACCTCTGACAAGAATTCCTGTTTGTTTCTGTGCCCCATTTTTAAGTGGGTCATTTGGTATGTTGGTGTCTAACTTGAGTTCTTTGTATATTTTGGATATTAGCCCTCTTCTTCTGTCAGATAGAGGGTTGGTGAAGATCTTTTCCCAATTTGTAGGCTGTCATTTTGTCCTATTGATGGTGTCCTTTCCCTTACAGAAGCTTCTCAGTTTCATGAGGTCTCATTTATTAGTTGTTGATCTTAGTGCCTGAGCCATTGGTGTTCTGTTCTGGAAGTTGTCTCCTGTGTAGACTTGTTCAAGGCATTGAGGTTTTGATCCATTTGGATTTGTGTATTGAGGAACAAATGTGGGGAACAAAATACACATATTTTAAACAATCCTCATAGTACACTTGATAAGAAGCTACAGTTTCTACTATAGTGCAAAAGCCAACGTTAGGCTTTTTCTTGCTGACACATTATATTCTCTATGTTCTTAATAATATTTTCTTGCCTTTGTTTTACTTAAATTATGAATGTATAATAAAATATCCTATGACAGTAGTAATTAAAGAAAAGCAGGCTTGAATTTGGAAAACAAGTAAGGGAGAAGGCACATGGAAGGATTTGGAGGAGGAGAGGAAAGAGGAGAAACGACATAATTACATTTTAACTAAAATATTTTAATTTACTGATATTTTTCTATCTGTCCTGTAATCTCATGTACATGATGCTTTGTGGAAATTGCTCTGCAGTTATTGAGTGAATAAATATCAGTGATCATGTGTTTTGTAAAAGGTTGGTCTTAATAATAGACCGAAAACAAGTTCCAATCAGGTACGGACTGTACCAGAAGGTCCAAAGGCAAGATGTTTTTGCTTTTAACGAAGGTTAAAAGGCAGAAAGATTAAGTAATGTTATAATAATACCCCCTTACCTCTCTTTGTCTGAATCCTTCCATGCATCTTCCCCCTTACTCCTCACACTCATGACTGTTTTTCTTTAATTACTATCATTACAGAATATCTTAATTTACATTCAGAATTGAAATTAGACAAAGGCAAGATACATTAACAGGAATATAAAGAGTCTGAATAGTTTGGTCAGTAAGGAAAAGCCAAACTTTGAAGGAAAAATTAAATATTCAAATACCATGAAACAGCCTAAGGAGAATAAACCCAGCACAATCAGAAAATATTCTAACAAAACTCCTGAACTGGTAACTGAAAGGAAGAATATGTTGTTAGTGATACAAAATTCAGTGTATATATACATACACACACACACACACACACACACACACACACACACACACACACACACACACACACACACACACACACACACACACACACACACACACACACACACATATATATATATATATCAAATATGTGTCTTGTGTCTGTAAGTGTATGAATGTAGCACTTTTTCCTGAATCTAGGTTTGAGTGCAATTTCAGATTCCTAGGCTTGTGAGAGTGTGTCCTTGCCTGTGACTTAGAAGCTTCTGAAGTTCACTTTTGTTTCAGATGTTTTAAAATGAATTTTCTGAGTTTGGATCCACAGATGTGAGAATCTGCAGAAAGCCTTGTCTTTGGTCATGTTCTCCTGAACAGAAAATATATAAAACAGATAGATGGTGCTCCCCTCAGCTTGCACACTGGAGTCACTGAGGTGATCTAGTCACTTGATTTCCCTGTAGAAATTGTAAGTTTTGATTTTTCTCTCTTATCCAACTTATATTTTGTGAGGAGAGATTTGAGAAAATTCATAGCTTGTATCACTGCCATAACGCTGTCTAGACTCTTCTTCAGTAATTTTATAATACATTAAACCGCTAAATAAACCAATATAAGAGAGAATAAAGTGTCATTTGTTTAAATGTAATAGTGCAAAGTGTAAAGGCCTTCTTTTGGCTTTGCTTTGAAAGAGCTGAAACACTGCCATGCTTCTATTTTGCCAGGAGCCTAGAGAAGAGATTTAAATGAGAAGAAAGTCCAGAAACTCCCCTATACTTCTCAATATTAATATTAATCTTACATATCCCTTGGAACATGATTTTAGTTTCCCCCTTTCCCTGAACCTGTTTTTATTACATTAACTACTAGTTACAGAGCATTTAAGCATGATTACTATCATACTCAGAATTATTTTGCTGTACTATAACAGACATAATACTTATACAATCAATTTTGCTTCATTTTCCTAATTATTTGACAAATGAATTTTATTATAAAAACAAGATGAGTCTGGTTAATTTTGATGTGTGATGTTTTTATTTGGTATTTAATAATGATAAGCAGAGTTTCTTAAAGAGATATCCTGTTTTAAGTCTGATGAAGAAAGGGGAGGGAGGATGTGATAGGGTGTTTCTGGAAGTAAGGGAAACTGGGAAAGGGGATATAAATAAAGAAAATATCCAAAAAAGAATGGAGTGATCATTTCCTATGATTGCTTTGTAAGAAATGCTCAAAGCCAATTGACATCCTCTATTGGTGTTTTTTTTCTCTGTTTTTGATAAAATATATATATATTTTTAGAAAAAGACTCTGATGTGAAAAATACATGATGATCCAAAGTCATTTCTTACTGCTGAAAAATAAGAAGATAGTTCAAAATAAAAGAGTAGAAAAAGCAAATGAAACCCAATAAAAGTGAGAGTCTATCTACAGGAGATGGATGTTAACTGGAAAAACTTCTAGTTGGAACAATTTGAGCAAGAAAAACAAGAGTGGCATTAAAATATGACTTAGCAGGAAGATATTTTCCACAAGTCCTTATTCTGCCATTTTCACTGATCCAGAGCCACTGCACATCAAAAGAGCATGGGACATATTTAACAGCTTATTTACAGTAAGAGAGAAGATCAAAATCTGAGCATTTTTTTCTGTAGTATTCACTCTGTTTTAGATTCCAGAACCTTCCTTCATCTGTGGATAGGCTTGGAAAATAATGTTCAAGATTAATTCAGATATAACTGGCTACTGAGAAGGTACTCAAGAGCAAGAGGAAGAATTAAACCAAATGCTGCTCTTATAGGTAATAGCTATGGTTGCTTAGCTTTAAATGTCATCTGTCCATCTCCTTAGATTTTATCTAATCTAATCTAATCTGATCCAATCCAATCCAATCCAATCCAAACCAAACCAAACAAAACAAAACCAAACAAACCAAACCAAACCAAACTAAACTAACTAGTCTAACTTTGACTAACTATGTCTAATCTCCTTTCCCCTGTTATGTGGAAACTCTTACTGAGTCTCTCAGCCAAATCTAGGCTAAGCCCACAGAGCATGGAGATAATCCAGACTCAAAGATGGATGAAGGGGCAATACAGAGTTCACAGCCAGCTAAACTGTCTTTCTCCCATGACACTACAACAGAACAGAGTTCCAAAAACTCAAATGGAAACAACTACAAAATTCAGGAATCTCAGAAGAATCACAAGTGTGTAAAAGGAAAGGAAAGGATTTATGTCCACCTCTGGACTGACTGTCCCATTTCTAAGAAATTGGAATGCTTGGCATTGCTGAGATCTACTTGAATCATAGTGACAAAATCTAAGTATCCCTAGTTCTTAGAAAAAAGCACAAAATAACCCAAAATAATAACCTAGAAGAGTCACAACTTTTTAGCTCAGTCCACAGAAGACTACATTTACCCTCACCCTTAGCTCTCCACTATCTTTTCAGCCTTAGTGATCTATGGTAATTCCATCCAGTATGATCTAATCTAATCAGTAAAATAATTGTTTATACCTTTTATTTAAGCACAGAAATATGTTGGTTTCATTGTATCTCTATTTAGTTTCTGTTTTGATGACCTGTACATTGATGAGAATGAATTGTGGAAGTCTTCTACTATTATTGTGTAGAGTTCAATGTGTGCTTTGAGCTTTTGTAAAGTTTCTTTTAAGAATATGGGTGCCCTTGCATTTGGTGCATCGATGTTCAGAATTGAGACTTCATCCTGGTGGATTTTTCCTTAGATGAGTATTTAGTGCCATTCCCTATCTTTTTTTGACTACTTTTGGATGAAAGTCAATTTTATTAGATTTTAGAATGGCAACTCCAGCTTCTTTCTTAGGACTGTTTGCTTGGAAAGCCTTTTTCCAGCCCTTTATTCTGATGTGTTTTTATTTTTGCTTCTGAGGTGTGTTTTATATATGCAGCAGAATGATGGATCCTGTTAACATATCCAGTCTGTTAGCCTGGTGAATTGAGTCCATTGAAGTTGAGATATATTAGTGACCTATGATTGTTAGTTCCTGAAATTTCTATGGTTGTGGTATGTGTGTGTGTGTGTGTGTGTGTGTGTGTGTGTGTGTGCGTGTGTGTGTGTGTGTGTTGGTTTTGCTGTGGGATGATTAACTTCTTGTCTTGTGTTTTTTGGGTGAAGTTACCCTCCTTCTGATACTAGAAACCCTTCTAGTATTCTCTGTAGAGCTGAGTTAGTAGAAAGATATTGTTTAAATTTGGTTTTGTCCTGGACTATTTTAGTTTTTCCATCATGGTGATTGAAAGTTTTGCTAGGTATAGTAATCTGGGCTGATATCCATGTTCTTTTCCAGTTAGCAAAAAATCTGTCCAGGACCTTCTGGCTTTTAGAGTCTTTGTTTTGAAATCAGGTATAATTCTGATAGTTCTGCCTTTACATGTTACCCGGCCTTTTTCCCTTTCAGCTTTGAATATTCTCTCTTTGTTCTCTATACATAGTGTTTTGATTATTATGTGGCAGTAAGATGTGCTTTTTTAGTCCAATCTATTTGGTGTTCTGTAGGCTTCTTGTATGTTTATGGCTATCTCTTTCTTTAGGTTAGGGAAGCTTTCTTCTATGATTTTGTTGAAGATGTTTTTGGACATTTGAACTGTGAATCTTCTCCCTCTTCTATTCCTATTATTCTTCAATTTGTCCTTTTCATGGCATATCAATTTCCTGGATGTTTTGAGCTAGAAACTTTTCACATTTGACATTTTCTTTGGTGGATGTATCAGTTTCTTCTATTGTACCTTCTATGCCTGAGAGCCTCTCTTCCATGTCTTTTGTATTTTGTTGGTGATGCTTGCATATATAGTTCCTGTTCTTTTTCCTAGGTTTTTCAACTTCCAGGGTTATCTTCATTTGTGTTTTCTTTATTGCTTCTATTTCTATTTTCCAGTCTTGGACAATTTTAATACTTTCCTTCACCTATTTGAGTCTATTTTTCTATATTTCTTTAAAGGATTAATTTGTTTCCTCTTTAAAGGCTTCTACTTGTTTGTTTTTTCCTGTATTTCTTTAAGGGATTTATTTATATTTTCTTTAAAGGCCTCTATTCTCTTTGTAAGATGAGACTAAGGTCACAGTCTTGCTCTTCAGATGTGTTAGAATACCAAGGACTTACTGTATTACAAGAACTGGTTCTGATGGCACCATATTGCACTGGGTTCTGTTGATTGTGTTGTTGTGTTTCCCTATAGGTACCTGGTTGTCTCTAGTGTTGGCTGGGCTCTTAGTCATTGGAGTATGAATACTCTGGGACTGGTTGCCCTGGATGGTAACAGGCCTCTCAAGGGGCAGGCAGAGCTGTGGGCTGAGATATCGGGTGCAGATCTTCCACTGCAAGTAACAGTGTGGACTGTAAGAAAAATGGCACCCCCCCCCCCAAATGAAAAGTTTATCCTTGTCACACTGACAGTTGAGTGGCTGTGGGTAGAATAGAAACCACTTGACAAATACTTACCATTGTAACATCTTCATATTGTTTTCTGGTTTGTAAAGAAGCTAAAGGTTGATGGCAAAATATATAGGGAGCTGATGGAGGAGACAATATGCTAATAGATTGATAGGAAAGCAGTACTTGAAGAGGTACTATGAACCAAATCTGAAATACATTAAAAAACTATATGGCTTGCAAACATGGCTCAATGCTAGAATATATGACTCTGGGTTTAAATCTAAGTATCACATTAAGGAGAACAAAAAGAGATAATATAAAAGGTAAGAAATTTTTTAAATGAAGAATAAAAGAGGAATCAGACATTTTAAAATATGAGGGAACTGTACTAAGCTGAGTATGACAGTCAGGTCATACTGTCCAATAGTTAAAGAGAACAATGGCCATCCTGTGAATCAAACTGCAGAATATGGCACAGCCAGAGCCCGAGTCACTTAGAGTAGCTGGAGTCTGCAAAGTGATCTGGCTTTATACTACATCATGAGAAACCAAAAGCAGATTGTAGGCAGGCGAATAACATCATCTTATGATGGATCACTTAAAGAACCATCTGGTTTGACTGTAGTGAATGTATCAGAGCAGTCTTCCTAAATCCTGCTTTTCTTTATCTTTATTTAACTACATCCAGAGTTAAACAAGAGGCTGTGAAAGGGCTAACCTCTCACAAGGCATAATGGTGTAAAGAAATCTGTTTCTTTTGGAAAATATTGAAGATCATAAAATATTTAAATATTGGTACATTGCCCATAGAGTAGTGATTCCCAAGAGGATTCTAAAATCCATATCAGGAACAAAATGTTCTTTTCTCTACAGAATGAAGAATAATGAAAGAGTAATTCTCTCCCTCTCCCTCACCCTCTTTCTTTCCCCCTCCCCCTCCCCTCGCCTTTCCCTCTCTCCTTTTAACCTTTATAGTTAGTAGTTTGTTTAAATAGCACATTTTGCTATCATTGTAAAAAAATCCACTTGATATCTTTTTCTTGTGTTTCAGTCAACTATTTTACACAGAGGTCAATGAGGTAGGCATACTGTAAGCTCTCTTTTCCTTATCTTAATTTTCTTCTACCATTAGCATTCACTTAGCTCTTTTACTTTGCATGTGTGTTACATGAACTTGAGAGTGCAAGTACATGCACCTGCGTGCATGCAAATGAAGGACAGAGCAGGATCTCAAATGTTTCTCAATATCATCACACCCCTTCCCCATTTTATTGCCTTGAGACATACTCTTTCCCTGAATTAGAAGCTCATTGTTATGGATAAACTTGGATGCGCAGGGAGTTTTGGGGACTCTCCTGTCTTCACCCAGTACCTCCAATGCTGAGGTTATATGCTATATGCATACACAGCCATGACTGACTTTTTACATGTGTGCTGGAAATTTAAATTAAGGTCCTTATGCTTATATATCAAGTGCTTCCACTGTACCATCTCCAGCCCTTTCAAGTATCTTCCAATAGATGATAAAATACTCTTTCCTAAGGTTCATCAGGATGAAATGGATATAATAGATAGTAACTTCATTTCCAAGTATATTTTATGAATTCTTTGAGAATTGTATGCTATGTATTTTGACCATATCCCTCCAAGTCCTTCAACTCCTTGCAGATCCAACCTTTACACCTTAACATCCTTACATACCTAAATTCAAAGTTTACTTTTTCCCCTTCTCCTCCTCCTTCATTTTCTTCCCAAACCCATCAAATCTAATTTGTGTTTTCCAACTATCCTTGGAAATGGGACCTACCCTGAAATGTGATCAACCTACCAGTGGTTACACCATTAAAAAAAATTGACTGTCCATCCCTCAACACCCATCAAATGCCAATATCTCCTTAGCAAGTGATAGAGTTTTGTGTCCACTGTCTATATTCCATGCTGGGACATTTTATGGCTTGAGCTTGTGTATGTTGTCACAGTCATTGAGTTCACATGCACAGCTGCCCTGTGTGTTTGTGAAGAACTGCTCTCTTGAAGTTATCTACTACCTCTTGCTCCTACTGTCTTTCTGTTCTATCCTCTGCAATAATTTCAAATCCTTGGGGATAGAGTGTGATAGGTACATTTCATGTAGAGCTAAGCACCTCATACCTTCTTATAATTTACACAATCACAAGTTGTGGGTCTCTTTGTTAATTGCTAACTACTACAAGAAGAGGCATCTGTGATGTGGTTGGTATGGGTAGAGCAGTAAGTCATTTGGAAACATTTTAATGCTATGTCCTTTTAACAGATTAATAGTATTAGGTTTCTAACCTAAGGCCTATGACCTACCTGGTCACACATTATTGTACCCACTGATCATTGTCAGTTTGGGTTCCATTTCATGGAACAAGCCATATAGATCAAAAGCTGGTTGGTTATTCTCTATAACATTTGTGACCCTATTACATGACAGTTGTTGTTATCACTTGCATGGGTCATAATTGGGTGATATTGGTGATTATGTTTTTCTTCCAGTATTATTCACCTTTTAGGTAAAATTATTACTCTTATTAATATGATAACCTCCTAACTAGACTATTTGATTTTAATCATATTAAACAAGTCCATCAACTTCCAAATAGCCAAAATGGGTTTCCAATTTTTTAAACATATTTTTGAGACATGGTTTCATGTATCCCAGGTTGACCTTAAACATTGTGTTATAGCTAAAGCTGAAATCCTGATCCTCTTATCTCCATGTTTTCAGTGCTGAATGTACAGATATGTTACTATACCTGCTCAGTGTGATTCTCTCTGCCTTCTATCAGCTGTTTATTGCTTTTAAATAGATAAACATAATAAATTTCATAGATAAATATGAATTTGGGGTTATTTTTATACTACAGTTTCTTCTCTCATCCTCTTTCATCTCTTAGTGAAACCTTTCTTCTTCCCTCCAAATCCCCTTCTAATTTCATGTCCTTTTTTTGTGACTAGTTGATTTGAATTGTTATTGGTTGCATGAGTTAAGGTCACTTACTGGAAGACAAGCAATACATCTGAGGCTATACTGCTAAAAAGATTAGCTCCCCTTCTAGCATCAGTTTTTTTCTTTAATGATTTGGGGGGTGGATTTCACAGGAGTATTTACATCATTCCCATGCCTCCCTCTCTGCTCTACTACTGCTCCTGTGTTTCCTTACTCCCTCTCACAATCATGATCTCTTCTTGATTACTATCACATATATCAATATGTACATGTAAACATAGTCTGATAAGTCCATTTAAGGTTGTTCATATGTCTCTTGATTTAGGGCCAACTACTGGTAAGCAATCAGGAATCTCATCACTGGAGAAGACTAGGTCTCTTTCTTAGTAGTCATAAACTGCTCATAGCTCTTCATCTAAGGGTAGGGGAGTCTCTTGAGATTCTTCTCATTCACGCTGGCATGTTTCTTAGTTATAGTTTCTATTGTTATGATAAAAAACTGACAAAAACAGACTGGATAGGGGAAAGAATATATTTTTGCTTATGCTCTCAGGTCAGTCTGTTCATCAACAAAGAACTGCCCATATTCCAGAACCAGGTTCTTTCCTGACTTCAAAGACGCAGGTGCCAAGTGCTCCATCATCACTAATGAGACAGTTTCCACTTGCTTGTATTCCCCCTATGCTACATACCTCTTATAAAGATCACTATCAGGACCTTGTCTCTTGTTGTCTGTATCCATCCCACTCAGAGGCAGCCATTTTGTGTGTCCCTCTCACCAGCTCCCTTACTCCAATAAATCTCTTGAGAGAAGTATTGCATGGTGTGATTTTTGTGGCATTTCTTGGACCTGTTCACCAAGATTTTCTTGTAACAAAAGCCTTTCACATCCTTTATTGGTGAGGCAAGTTAAGGGGAGGTATTCAAAGAAAGATTCTTGGAGGCATGAACTGAAGGAGAAGACATGGAGGGATGCTGCCTATTGGTTTGCTCTTCATGGCTTGTTCAGCCTTCTTTCTTACACAAATCTGGACTGTGAGGTGGTGGTGTCTCCCCTGGGTATGGCCCTCCTGTATCATTCAGTAATCAAGAAAATGTCTTACAGATTTGCACACAGACCAATTTGGTGAGGACATTTTCTCTGTTGAGATTCCCTCGTTTCCAGATGATCCTAGCCAAAACTAGCGATCACACATGTCATCTGGTGCTATCTTTATGCCTCAAAGTGACTATAGCAGTGCAAACTGAGGCTTCCTCCCTCACTGTTATTGTGGGTCTATCTGCAAAGCTTCTTTTTTGTCTCCCTATTTAATATGAATTTTACTTTTTTTTCTTTTTAAAAAAATTCTGACTCTCCCTGGTGTACAGAGAGGTATCTTACCCAGAAATCTTTGTTGAGTGTATTTCTCTCTTGTATATTTTCATCTCTTGTAAAACTTAAGCTGTACTTCATCTTCTAATGTCCAAAGGATAACTTCGAATGTAAATATTTTTCAGTATGGATGTAAATGTGATACTTCTGTATATATGATGGCAGATATTTGTTGCTATGGTAAAAATATATTCATCAATATACACTATTGATGTCAGGAGCTAGGGAAATTTGAGTTAGCTTAAGTTGTTCAATCCTCACAGCAGTTAAATTTCCCCTGAAATTTGGGGAAGTGTGGGAAATTTCAATTTTGTGATGCTTTGAAGTATTTCCATGTTCCTTATGTTTAATATTTCTTGTAACTTTCTTGCCATGTGATGACTATATCATCTGCCTCAATATGAAAGAATAAATTAAGTAAACTAAGATACCTCACTGAAATATTTTGTTGTCTGTTACTTTGTCTTATTTTGATTTTTGTTTGTTTGGTTGTATTGTTTTGTTAGAGATCTTCATTTTTGATCCCAGATGTTCTAGAACTTGGAAACCAAATTGAACTTAAAAAAAAATGATAATGCTTAAACATCACAAATGTGTGGAACCAATTAATTCCGCTTATGGATTGGGTGTTGATTCAGAGTCACAGTGACCAGGTCTCAGCCTTGATTTCCTGCTAAGAAGTATCATCATTACATCTCCTGGTGGAAGCAGTTTTCCCTTAAGTATTCAATTCTTTTATCCAAAGCAATATAATGTTGCAAGGAAAACAACAAATTGCTTTTGATAGTGAGTTACTAGGTATGAGAGCTTTTTCTTATAGCGGTTATCTGCTAAGGATAAGGGATTGGCTCAAAATCTAAACAGCAGGTCCATGTGAATCAGTGTTCTTGCTTTGACTCTATTGTCTACTGCAGTACCCATACCTACTCTGCCTCTGATGACTACATATATTTCCCGTGCCATTCTAAGACCCAGTTACCTCAATTACATTTGTATTTCCAAATCCAGCCCCTACTGCAATGATGGCCTCTAGGAAAAAGCTATCATGTAGCTCTTTGAGAATGCCAGGGCACTTTGCATAAGCTTATTTCTCACAGTCATATCTGAAGCTATGATTCTGAAGCTATGATTCTGAACTCAGTATGCATATTAGGCCTTAAATGAATAATCTATGCTAACATTCTGATCTCAATAAGTGTGTAAATCTACTCTTTTACCTAAAACCAAGGCTGTTTGTAGGGCAACTTTAGGTCTGTGTTCAACACTTGAGGTCCACTCAACATTTAAGGCTCTTTCTAACCCTCTGTGCAATCCTAAAGTGAAATCTCTTTAGAGAATATGTACAAATAAAATTTTCCCTATCTAACTTTATGTCCCTGTAATGCTTCATGTGGGTGCAGGATTTTGACTCAGAGATATTTAGTTAAGTCTATATACAGTAGTTTTCAACAATTGGCCTATTTACTAGGTACATATATCAAATGTCTAGACATACTGTGAGCCCATACATCTAACTATTATAAATGCCATCTGAACTAATTACTATTTATATTATTTTATCATTATTTTATATTATCTATTATTAGTATACATATTTATTAAACATAATTATATGACATAATTATGTATCACAATAATTAATGTAATTAATCATATTAATAAGATAGTTATTGATTATATTATCACAAATGAAATAAAAATTACAAATAAATAATGACTAAATTTAATTTTTGCCCTTTAGTTGAAAGTGTATTAGATTTTTGTAATGTGGCAATTGGTTACTTGACATTATGCTCAGTATTTGATACTCATTTCTTATTTCTTGTGGAATATCCATCAGATATACCTGAAAGCTAAGCAAATTAAGGATTAGATTGGTTAAACATTTGCTGGAACTCTGGTTCACACAGCTTGGCAAACAGATTTAGTACTCAAATCCAATCTCTATGATATCGTCTAAATTTTTACTGTATACATGTTAGTCATAGACAGCAGTTAAAAATTTCAAAACTGAAGCCTAGAAGCATTTATGGATACCTGTAATTTAGATTTTTGTTAAGTGGTCAAAATGGATAAAATGTCTCATCTGGAAAAGGCTATTAAGAACCATGCAGAAAATCTATTCTTGGAAAACACCCACTGTGGTCATTGTTGTAGTTTCTTGGATGAAGAAAATTAATGTCTTCCTTTATTGGTAAATTAGATGTAATATGATCAAGTGTGCAAGTGCAGTCACATAGAGGTCTTGTGATTTGTCAGATTCTCAGTAGTGGTAAGATTTTAATAAACAAATAAATGGGATGGGAGAGGAGATGGTGGGGTCAAGAAGAAGCAGAGTGAAGCAGTCACAACCTATCATCAACACTCTGTAAGATGGTTAGAAAGTCCAAGACTGGGGCTGTTGTATCTGTGACCCCTGCAACCCGTGTAAAACATGCAGAAAGGGAAAAGAGCACACGGACCAGCCATGAGGACTCTTTTTATGACCAGATGAATAACTCTGATATTAATTCCAGGTCTTAGTGATTTCTAACACACACACACACACACACACACACACATACACACACATACACACACACACACACAATATTTTTTTCATACAATAGATTCTGATTATGGTTTCCCCTCATCCAACTCTTAGATCCTCCCCACTTCCCCACCCACCCAAATCCACACCCTTTATCTTTCTCATTAGAAAAAAATAGGTTAATAATAATAATAATAATAATAATAATAATAATATAGTGTGGGATTTCTCCAGTTTCTTTACAAGTATTCTTGGCATATGAATTTTCTTCTTAGCATTGCTTTCATTGTGTCCTACAAATTTGAGAATTCATTTTCATTGAATTCTAGAAAGACTTTAATTTCTTTATTTCTCCCCTGACCAAGTTATCATTGAGTAGAGAATTGTTCAGTTTACATGGTTATGTGGGCTTTCTGTTGTTTTTGCATTTATTGAAGTCTAGCCTTACTCTGTGGTGATCTGATAGGATGCATGGAATTATTTCAATCTTCTTGTATTTCCTGAGGCTTGTTTTGTGACTGATTATATGGTTAAATTTATAGAAGGTACTGTGAGGTGCTGAGAATAAGGCATATTCTTTTGTTTTAGGGTAAAATGTTAAATATATATATATGTAATTTTTTATGTTATACATATATACTATATACATATAAATTTGTTAAATCCACTTGGTTCATAACTTCTACTAGTGTCACTGTGTGTGCTTAGTTACTGTATCAATGACCTGTTCATTGGTGAGAGTTGGGTGTAGAAGTCTCCTGCTATTGTTGTGTGAGTTTCAATGTGTTTTTTGAGTTTTAGTAAAGTTTGTTTTATAAATGTGGGTGCCCTTACATTTTGGCCATAGATGTTTAGAATTGAGAGTTCATTTTGGTGGATGTTTCCTTTTATGAATACTGAGTGTCCTTCTTCATTTTGTTTCATAACTTTTGGTTGAAAGTTTATTTTATTGGATATTAGAATAGCAACCCCCACTTGTTTCTTGGAGCCATTTGTTTTGATAGATGGGGCCATAAGAAGAGAGAATGGGGTTACCAACCCACAGTCAAAATTTCTGTCTCAGAAGTGTTCTTGTCTAAAAGAACTGCAGGGATACAAATGGAGAAGAGACTGAGAGAATGGAGCTCCAGTGACCAGCCCAACTTGGAATCTATCTCAAGAAGAGGCTCCAAGTCTTGACACTATTACTGATGCTGTGATGGGCTTATAGACAGAAGCCTAGCATGGCTGGCCTCTGAGAAGCCTAACCAGCAGCTGAAACAGATACAGAAAACTTATACTCAAAATTGTACTGAAGGCAAGGACACCTATGTTTGAATTAGGGGCAGGATGGAAGAAGCAGAAGAGGAGGGGGACCCCATAGGAAGACAGGTAGTCTCAAGTAAACCAGAGTCCAGGAACTGACACTGAGTCAGCAGCCACAGAGCATACAGGAGCGAGTCCAAGGCCTCCAACACATGTATAGAAAGGGATTTCCTGGTATGGCCTCAGTTGGAGAAGATCCACCTAACCCTCAAGAGATCAAGAAGAGGGATATCCTCTCAGAGATGGGCAGGAGAGAGAAATGGGGATTAGGAACTGTGGGAGTGGAATGGGGGGAGGTGTGGATTGTAAATTAATAAAATAATGATAATAATAATAATAATAATAATAATAATAACAATAACAATAATAATAACAGCAAACAAACCAGAATAAGACAAAACAAATAAAGAAATAAAAAGAACCAAAGGAAAAATACACAAGAAACATATATAGATGTGTGAGACATACACATTTGCAGAAACCCCATAAAAACATAAAATCAAAATACCTATGAGTAAAAAATGCCTAGGAAAGTATCATGAAACAAAAAAACCTACAAAAATACTATTGAGTTCATTTTTTATTAGATAGTACCTCTGCTTGCCAATGAGGCCTGCCCTTATGTGCAGTTTGTGTACCCAATGAGAACCCCTTTGAGAAATCTAATTTTTCCTTAGGGAATGGTTATCACTTGGAGATCCTTTCTGCAATAGAAATTGGAGTTGGTGTCTACTTCCACTCTAAGTACTGACACCCTGTCTAGACTAGACCTATTCAGGCCTTGTGCTTCTACCACAGTTTCTGAGATCATGTGTGCTTCAGTCCTGCTGGGTTTAGAAAGCCTTATTTTCTTATCATATTCCATTCCCATTGACTCTAACAATCCTGCCTCCTCTTTACAAAGTTCCCAGAGCCCTCAGGGTGGGATTTGATGGAGACATCCAAGATGGTATCATCTTGGAACAACATTTTCTACTGGAAGAAAATAAAAGCCAAAGAGAATTTCAAATAACCAATCTCAGACACAGACATGCAGCAAAATCACATGGAAATGGAAAAGCTGTATTCAACTAGAATTAAAATATATTAAAATGGGGCTCAAAAGGGGTAGCTGGAAGGGGGATATCATTTAAAATATAAATGAATAAAATGATTCATAATAAAGATAAATTATTCCAGTAGCTAGAATTATGTGTATGTGTGTGTTTTATGTTTGGGAATATTTGTTTTATCCCCATAGTTTTTCATTAATAAATTTTGTTATGTTAGTTTTTTATATAAAAAAAGAAAGATAATAAAATGACTCCTACGTTTTCCATACACTAGCCTTCTGGTAGACAAATAGGAGGTTAGAAGGAAGAGGGACTCAAAACTTTAGAATATCACAGCTATACAAAGGAGAAATATCAGTAATAGCAAGTGCCTAAGGTGCAACTAGTCTGACACATTTTTATGGGCAAAGCTGCCCATCACCTTGGCTTCCATAATAGTTTTCAACTCAGGACATCTCTGAAAATGCAGAATCCCATTTTCTAGAGATTCAAATTTGGTACACTTTAGTTTGTGACCAGGAATCACATTACTATTGGTTAGTATGGGTACAGGTGTTAAAATTTTATATACACCAGTTAAACTATTAACTAGCCAATAGTGAGGCAGTAGAAAACCAATTCTTTCAACAGGATTTTTTTTTTGTTGTTGTTGTTGTTGTTAGCCAGATCAGATCAATTAGATTTCTTCATTTGTGGAAGGCCCCTTAAGCTACTGAAATAACCCAGGTATTCACTGAATTTCTATATTATATCTGGTAGACAAAAACTAGAGTTTTATTTAAAGAATTTAAATGTACAATGGTGTTGTTAGCTGCTGGGTAGCTGAGTATATAAAATACTAATTCGTTTCATGTCATCCTCCATTCCAGCCTTCTCAAAATTCTGCATTCTTGCATCCAACTTATACCTTATGTTCACTAATCTAGCTTAAAAACTTCAGTTTGACTCTTGGTCTTGGTTGTTCAAACTCCATTTTGAACAATTGGATGAAATCAGCCCTCGATAAGATGCTCAAAGGCAAACAAGTAAGAAATGGTTGAATCAGAATTTGAACTCAGGTCTATCAAAAGCCTAAGATACTTGAGTTAGTTCAACAGAATGTTCTTGTTTTTTTTTTTTT
>NW_022196906.1:74019468-74028023 GCF_008632895.1 Mastomys coucha | reverse complement strand
GTATTCCAGACTTCTGCACTAATAACAATTTATCAGAGAGTGCATACCGTATTTGTTCTTTTGTGATTACCTCACTCAGGATGATTTAAATTATTTTGTTTTTCTTTTCTTATTTTCATAAAGGAAGTTTCTACATTTTTCTTCCAGATTTTGATAAGCACGGAGCTTAATTCAAGTTGTGTACTCAGAATTCTACCAGGAGTCTATAAATAGGTGCAGTAAAAATTTAGGATCTAAAGGAATTCATAGAAAGCCATTTTCAAGACTGAGTACAAGTGAAGTTAGTCTTTAAAATCTTTGGTTTCTGAAGACTATCTTGAGACATCACTGTTAGTGGTCACTACCATAGCCCAAAGTCAAAAATGTCCCTGATTATGAAGTAACTTGATAATGGTAGATGAACTAAACATGAAAGGTAACTTGGGTGTTCCAGTTGTTTATTTCTGTGAAATAAATTATTTGTAGACTATCTAATACCCCTAGCCAGTATCTTGGGCTTTGTGGGCCAATAATTGGGATAATAATTTCCTGGTTGTTTTGGGTTTGTGTTCCATTAGTGAGTTGCTATTAGATGAGATACATGAAGCATGAAGCTGGAGGAGGATATGGTACGCACTAGAAATACACAAACTTGTCTTACTCTCGTATGGGCTCTTGCCTAAACTATTTTGGAATTCCTCATAGCATGACAAGCTCAGAGAATTTCAGCTGCTTTTGCTATATTTTGGTATCCTGTAAGTCCCCCACAAGCAACAAGCAGAAAACACACTGTATGAATGATAAAGCATTTGAAGCCTTGTCATACTGGTTCTGCCATTTCCACTGACTGTCAGCAAGACCAAAACTTTCTAACATGTTGAAAATCATGTCTTCTCTTTTTGTTTTTGTTTCTGTTTGTTTGTTTGCTTTGTGATCATCTGTCAACTAACAAAAATAAAAAATTACTTGTGCAATCCAGGTACTGGATGGCTTCTCCTGGAAGTATAAGACAGGGGGACCTTTTGGACCTAGAATTCTGAAGCTGGCTTGGGCAACATATAGAACTGTATTTCACAAAAAATAAAGACAATAGCTCATATGTGTCTAAACTAGTCATACTAGTGTCATACTAGTGTCTAAACAGCCACATGACTGAGATGATATGCCCATCTCAGTCATAAGGTAGAAAAAAATATGTATGTGTTTCTTGAATATCTGAGAGTCTCTTGGGACTAGCATATACATATTACAACTCTTGGTTAGGTGATGAAATCACTTTATATTTCTATTTATTTAAATGACTTGAAAATATTCAAAGAGGAAAAAATAGAATGTCTTTAAAAATTAAAAGCATATCCTTGGTAGACATTAAATATTTTTAATGAGAAAATAAATAAAAAAAAACACTTGGTGATTACACATTGCTTATAAAACAGGGTGGGGTTCAACCAGTGAGTTAAAGCCATTGCCAAGAACATTCTTTATTCTTTGGAAGCAATATTGTTACAGATTTTTTTTCATAAATGAATAGCATATAAAGAAGACACATTCTTCTAGTTCAATTGAGCCTTCTATAGTTGAAAGTATACTGACATGAAGTCAATGAATCCAAGGAAGGTTATAAAAGACATGGTAAGAAGGAGGCAAAGATCCTCCAGTTTCTGTCTGCACCCAGAACTGACCCTGTACCCACAGCTCTCCATGTCCATATACTGTTGCAAGAGAGCTGGTCTCCAAGGAGTACTGACACACAGGCTTGCAAGAGAGACAAGCCACAGGCAGAGACAGCAAGACCAGCTAATACCAGAGATACCCAGATGGCAAGAGGCAAGGACAAGAGCATAAGGAACAGAAATAAAGGCTACTTGGCATCACCAGAACCTAGTTTTCCCACTACAGCAAGCCATAGATACCCCAACACACCAGAAAAGCAAGACTCTGATTTAAAATCACATCTCATGATGATGATAGAGGACTTTAAGAAGGACAGAAGGTAAACAGCTAGAAGCCCTTAAAGAGGAAACACAAAAATCCCTTTAAGAATTACAGAAAAACACTATCAAACAGGTGAAGGAATTGAACAAAACCATCTGGGATCTAAAGATGGAAATAGAAACAATAAAGAAATCACAAGGTGAGAAAACCCTGGAGATAGAAAACCTAGGAAAGAGATCAGGTGTCATAGATGAACAAAACATCAAGAGAATGCAAGAGATAGAAGAGAGAATCTCAGGTGCAAAAGATACCATTACATTAACACAACAGTCAAACAAAATGCAAAATGCAAAGAACAACATTCCTAACCCAAAACATCCAGGACACAATGAGAAGACCAAACCTAAGGATAATATGTATAGAAGAGAGTGAAGAGACTCCCAAGGTAATGGGCCAGTAAATATCTTTAAGAAATTATAGAAGAAATCTTCCTTAACCTAATGAAAGAGAAAACCATAAACACATAAGAAGCCTACAGAACTCTAAATAGATTAGACCAGAAAAGAAATTCCTCTGGTCACATAATAGTCAAAACAGCAAATGCACTAAACAAAGAAAGAATATTAAAAGCAGTAAGGGAAAAAGGTCAAGTAACATATAAAGGCAGGTCTATCAGAATTATACCAGACTTCTCAACAGAGACTATGAAAGCTAGAAGATCCTGGGCAGATGTCATACATACCCTAACATACCCAGACTACTATATCCAGCAAAACTCTCAATTACCATAATGAAGAAACCAAGATATTCCATTGCCAAACCAAATTTACCCAATATCTTTCCACAAATCCAGTCCTACAAAGGATAATAGATGGAAAACACCAACACAACAAGGGAAACTACACCCTAGGAAAAGCAAGAAAGTAATATTTTTTTCAACAAACCCAAAAGAAAATAGCCACACAAACATAATTCCACCTCTAACAACAAAAATAACAGGAAACAACAATCACTATTCCTTAATATCTCTTGACATGTATGGACTCAATCCCTCAATTAAAAAGTCATAGACTAAAAGGCAATCCTACTGTAAATATTCTTTGCTCTGTCAGGAATTACCCATTTCAGAGGCCATCTGGTCCTCCTCGCTCTGCTATCACACCTCCTAGATGGACAGACTTTCCTTGGGAATTTGGGCAACTATTTGCACAAACCTAATGGGTACTGCACATAAACTCTATTTCTCAGGTTCATTTTTCTGCCTTCAGTGCTCTCTGAGTAGATTATAAAACTGTGATACATATAATAGTTAGTGTTATGGTGTAATAGAATGCTACATCTCATGTTAGAATTACTACAGATTGTACAGATTTATTTTAGAAAATAATGTTTAAATGTACTTCATGTTATGCTGTGACTATAAAGAACACCGCTAAGAACATTGAATCTCAAAGAAAAATTAGAAGGCCAAAGAATGATTTCATAGTTCCTGTTATACACTCTTGTTATAAAAATGCATTTTGATTTGCACCTTTGACTGAAACTTCTAAACTTTGATTGAATGAGTTGTTAGGGGTTCAATGGACAGCTTAGTTGGCAATGGCAACACTGCCAAACCTGATGACCTGAGTTCATTTCCCGGGAGCCACATGATGGACAAGGAGAACAGACTCCGGCAAGTTATCCTTTGACCACGCCCGAGCCATGGCACTTACCCACACACAAAAGTGTAATAACAAAGATGTTGGTGTGGGATCTCCTTTCTGCCTTGTAAATTGTTCCTCAAGTCAACACTTTTTCTTCTCGTTCTAAATTAATTTTTTTTTTTGGTTAGCATACAGAATAGCAAGCATCTCTATGACCTTTTCCTTATGTATGTAGCCCTACATTTTGCTAATCACCCTAAGTGAAGTCTTCTATTTCTCTTCTGCTTACATTTTCCTGTAAAAAGGTTCTGTGCCTGAACTTGCTCTTCCTGAGATGGCAGATTGTATTTTAAGATTATATTTTAATGTATTTCTGTAGAAATACAAACTTGCAAAGAAAAACCAAAAAAGAATGGAGCTAAGTTCTTCCTAAGGCCACTTGAGCTACTGGGTAGAGGAAGCCTCCATCAACCTTTTATTTTGAACTAAACCAACTGAGAAAGGGTGTGAGCGGGTGGCTGGTGGAGACAGCAGCATGAAGATTCCAAGGCAGTATCCAGACATGTGGGGTGTCTTTCATCACCACTGCTCTCAGAGTTGCTGGGAAATTTACTGTCACCTAGATCCTTCCAAGAAATGCTTTCTGGGTAGATCAGCTACTTACCCAGTAGGGTACAGTTCTCTATGTCTCTGTTAAAAAAAAATAAAAGTAAAAAATAAAAATAAAAACCTTACATTAACTGTCTTCTTAACTTTCCATTCAAGGGGTGATTTTTATTTCAGTGGTTTAAGTGAAAGAGCTTACTTGGCAATACATCTGTGCTGATTGCACTTGGCTGTTATAATCTGTGTTCTTCGAAATGTCAAACTGCGCAGAATTACACTCTACTTCAATGTTCTTGTTCCCTTTATTTCTTCCCACTGGATCCCTGTTAACAGATCTGTGACGAACTCTTCACATTGATTTTGAGCTGCTAAAGCCTTTGCCGTGATTGGCTCAGCACTCTCTTCCCTTTCAATGCAGTTTTTACTTTTCTCAAAGATGTTTTTCATTTGGTTGAAACTTTTCTTCACTATTTTCTCTAGTTTCATTCTGAAGTATTTCATAGTATGTGTTAAATTGGCTTCTCAGAAACTTCTGTTGGGAAATTTTCTTTTATTTTTGCTCTCCTGTCGACTGTTCCATAGAAACAGATTAAAGTGATCTGTCTTTTTCCCTGAACTTTTTGCTTCTCTGCTCAGGAATTTGAGCAGAGCTTTGAATTCCATCACTGTATATAGTAATCAAATTATATGTATTTTTGCCTGGGAATCTTGAATACAGAATCCCTGAAATATTCCAGATTTGCTTAGAACCTTCAGGAAGATGGTTTACATAGCACACCACTTTATATTTGGAACAGGTACTAAGATCTGGGAAAATCCAAGTTTGCAAACATTTTTTGTAAATGATGAGAGAGCAAATAATATGATAGCACTTTCTGCTGTCCAGCTGTGAAATCATACATGTCACATGAAAGCCACTAGCAATTTTGATCATGGCAATGAAAGCAGCTGAGCCCTATTTCTTCAATGGATTATAATTTATTTATGTCTGGTTTTAGGTACTACAGCTCATAAGAATAATCAATCTGGAGGTTCCTCAGAAAATTGGAAATAGATCTACCTGAAGACCGAGCAATACCACTCTTGGGAATATACCCAAAAAATACCCCACCAGGCCACAGGGGCACGTGATCTACTGTGTTCATAGCAGCCTCATATATGATATTCAGCTATTAAGCTGAATTAAGCTACTCAGCTATTAAGAATGAGGACATCCTGAGTTTTGCAGGCAAATGGATAGAACTAGAAACTATCATCCTGGGTGGAATAACTTAGACCCAAAAGGACATACATGATATGTACTCACTAATAAGTGGATATTAGCCAAAAAAGTACAGAATACCCAAGATATAGACCACAGAACTCAAAAAGGTCAGCAAGCTGAAGTGCCCAAGTGAGGATGCCCCAATCCCACTTGGGAGGGAGAAGAAAGGAATCACAAGGTGGGAGGAAGGGAGGGACCTTGGTGGGAAAGGGTCAGGGGGGTTGGGAGGAAGAGGGAAACATGATCTAGTATTGGGTGGGGGGAAAGGACTGAAGTCCTGAGGGCCAGCAGTAAGAATGGAAACAGGCAACCTTGGGAGGTAGGAGGTTGGGGAGACCCTCCAGAATGTACCAGAGACCTGGGAGTTAAAAGACTCTTAGGACTCAAAGTGAGGCCCCTACAGTGGGGAGAGGGAAATTGTAGAGCCCACCTCCAGCAGAGAGACAGGACATTGAGTCAGGGATTCTACAGTCAAAACTCTGACCCATAATTGTTCCTGTCTGAAAGAACTGTAGGCACAGAAATGGAAAGGAGCCTGAGGAAAAGAAGCCCCAGCAACAGTTCCAAAGTGGGATCCAGCTCAAGGGGAGGCTCGAAGGCCTGACACTATTACTGAGGCTATGGAACTCTCGCAAAAAGGGACCTATCATGACTTCCCAATGGACAGAAGCTGCTGACCCATGTTGTTGAATTAGAGAAAAGCAGGAAGAAGCTGAGGAGGAGGGTGACCCTGTAGGTAGACCAGCAGTCTCAACTAACCTGGACCCCTGAGATCTCTGAAACACTGGACCACCAACCAGGCAGCATACACCAGCAGATATGGTGCCCCCAATACATATACAGCAGAGGACTGCTGGGTCTGGGTTCAGTGAGAGAAGATGCACCTAATCTTCAAGAGACTGGAGGCCCAGGGAGTTTAAAGGTCTGGTGGGGTGGGGAGTGGAAAGGTAGGGACATCCTTATGGAGACAGGGGGTTGGGAAGAGTCATGGGATGTGGAACAATCAGAGGGTAGACTGGGAGGGGAATACAATCTGGAGTGTAAAAAAAGGTTAAATAAAATTAAAAAATAGATTATCTGCATTTTTGAAATTAATATGAAATTAATATTTCAGTCTTGTAGAAAAAAAAGGAAATTAAACATATAATTATGGAACCAAGAGTCTGGAAGGAGATGCAGAATATTTGGTATATGTGTTAAGCAGATTAAATAGAATAAATAAAATGCAAAAGCTGAAATTTTATTAATTAATTCTATACTTATGAAATGTTTACGTCATGTGTGACTACCTGAATGAATCTCTGTGGAGATCATGTGAGAAGATATGGAGTAAATGGTTTATTGCAGAAAGAGTGTGACAGAAGCCATGGGAAAACACAGACAAGTGGTACATAAACTACTGAGTTCTAAAACAAAAACTCTAAACCAATAGCAATTAATTCATGTTGATATATTTTTCAATCAGTCTACCATCCTGAGTTATTTATTCACTTTTCATTTATGGTACGGAATTCAGCTAATGAAAATTCCTGAAAGAATAGTTTCCTTCAGGTGCCACACACTGAGATCACTCAACTTTGACTCAGTTTACCAAGCATAACTATATTCAATCTCAGAGTGATTAAAAATAGTTTTTAAAATACCCCATTTTCCCAGTATTAAATGGTTATCCCCAGACTCCAGATGACTTTAGAAGGATGAAAAGACAACTGGACCATGCCAGCAAGCTGGCTCAGCACTTAGGGCTGTTTGCAATAAGCCTGACAATTTGAGTTTGATTCTTGGAAACCATGGGGTGGAGGGAAGGACATCTACTTTTGTCAAATGCCCTTTATATAACACAAGCTTAATTAGTGTTAAGACTTCTCAGAATCACAAACTCATCAACAACTCACATTCACAAAATGTGCAAGTACAGAAATCTTAAAACATTTCTCATATATATACAGAGAGCGTTTTAGGGGAGGGATAGGTCATAAACTAGAAAACTGTGACTCTTTAGGTTCTCAATTGCCTTGGATCTTCCTGCATTCCTCTGATTCATAGGCACCATAAGCTGTCAGCACACACTTGTCTGCCCTGTGGACAGAAGAGCCACACCTCAATTCTGGTGCTTTCTTCTGTCTTCCACCATTGAGGCTTTCCATATATTCCAAGTGGGGTGCCTGCAAGAGTTCTATATTTTCACACATGTGTGTTCAAGTATGAAATATTAGAATTGCTTTCAATCTGGAGGAAATGAAGTAAATATATAACTAATTCATTTTGTTTTTCCTTTAAGCTCTGGGTGTGCTTCATAACAAGGAATAGTAGACACACTTTTCATGGTAGCTCTTTCCCTCCTTGAGTCTTTTACTCTCAGATTGCTCAGCCCCATACACTAAACATTCTCCTCAAATGGCTTACTGTGCTGCATAGTTTCATGTCAACTTGACACAAGCTAAAGTAATCTAAGAGGAGGGAACCTCTATTAAGAAAATGCCTTTGTAAGATGGGGGTGTGGGCAACCTTTTAGGATGTTTTCTTGCTTAGTGACTTGTGCGGGAGGGCCCAACCCATTGAGGATAGACCCATCCCTGGTTTGGTGATCCTGGGTTATATAAGAAAGTAGGATGCCAAGAGAATTTGCAAATGTGAATTCAAATTCATTGTTCATTTATTGAAAGAAACTTAAGGAATGAAAAAAGGGTAAAATAAAGTGAAAGTGGGATATAAATGCCACAAATATAAAATCTAAATGTTGCTTCTATAAATTTTTAGTAAGTTGCCTGAAATATCAGAGTATTTCCCAAGATATCTCATTTTTACCACCTTTTAAAGTAACAATTATTCTTATTTTAGCTATACACATGTGATGATTTTAAATATTGATGTATAGAGAGTTTTTGGAGTTGAAAGATTTTAGCATTTTATAGATATTTCAACTGCAAAAATGAAGCACATAACATTTGTTAAGTATATACAATGAAAGTTGAAAGCAAATTTATTTTTTGACAGCCAATTACAGTCTTAACAACCTTAATAGATTGAAGCACTTGGTAGAATAAAGTGGCTAGCATCCTTCACTTCAAAAACTCAACAAAGTAAGCATCAGATGGGGTGGTCTAGTTTTTTTTTTTTTTTTT
>NW_022196906.1:74017128-74018461 GCF_008632895.1 Mastomys coucha | reverse complement strand
TTCCAACTCAATTCTTCACAGACTTAGAAAGAGCAATTGGCAGATTCATCTGGAACAACAAAAGACCTGGGATGGTCTAGTTTTTTAATAGTTCTGTGAACAAACTCCAGAGCCTTTCATACATTCAGAGGTTAAGGCTTTTAAAACAACTGAACAACACTTCATTTTAATGTCAGTTCTGTTGTTTATTTTGTTGTTTGTTTTGTTTTGTTGAGACAGAGACTTGCTGGGTGGAGTAGCCTGGCTTTGAACTTGCTGTAGTCCCCTGTTCCTGCTTCCTCCTGAGTATTGGAGTTCAGACTCATATGCCAGTTTTCTTTCTAGTATCTCTTGTCTTTTTTAACTCCTTCTTTGGAATGGGGATCATCATTTGTCTTTGTTGTAAACATGGGAATCTTTGGCCTTGTCTTTACATTTCATCTTGTTCTGTGGCTCTTTATTGACTTAGATAATTTCAAACCTTCAGCTAAGGTTTTAGAGAGCATATTACCTTCTGGTATACTTTTCAATACAATGAACGTTTTGTAACATATAGTCATGCATCTGCACGACAAAGTATTTCTTTAAAATCAGAAATATTATTTTTTAAAATAAAATTAAGGGATATTTGAAAAGAAAAAGAATAAAGGAAGCAGGCAGAGCAAGCCATGGGGGACAAGCCAGTCAGCAGCACTCCTCCATGGCCTCTGCGTCAGGCCCTGTCTCCAGGTTTTGGCCGTATTTGAGCTCCTGTTTTGACTTCTTAAGTGATGAACTATGATGTGGAAATATTTAAAGCTAATAAGCACTTTCCTCTCCAACTTGCTTTTGGTAATGAGGTGTTTCATCACAGCAATAACAATTTTTGCAATATCCTCTTTCAGATAATGCTCCCTGTATAACAGAAGCCATGATGAGTTAATGTATAGATTCACATACAACAAGCATATATATGATTAAAAAGCATATATATAATTAAATTGTGCCTTTTTCAGATTATAAATATAATAGATAAAAAGTCACAATTTATACTGTCTTTAAGGAAGTATGCATGATAGAAAAATCACATTTTATATTTTATATGATGAGAGAAAAGGATTTTCACTCTGTACGTACCACTACTTACAAAACACTATATTTTAAGACCTGTAAATTTGAGTTAAGTGGAGTTTAGGTACTATTCTTATAATTAATGTACTGGTAAGATCTTCAGTGGTGAGTATTTTGTAAATAAAACATAATATTACAACCAAAATATGAGTATACACAAGAATTGTAATTTCTGATATCTTCTTCTTCTTCTTCTTCTTCTTCTTCTTCTTCTTCTTCTTCTTCTTCTTCTTCTTCTTCTCCT
>NW_022196906.1:73991928-74016955 GCF_008632895.1 Mastomys coucha | reverse complement strand
TCCTCCTTCTCCTTCTCCTTCTCCTTCTTCTTTCCCCTTAGGATTGAATTCAGAATCTTGACTACATATAGGCAAGAAATTCTGGATGTTGTCAACAGAGAATTGGTAAGCATATATTGTTTAAACATATATATAATAGTTCTTAAACTATTAGGATCCTTTAGAAAATTTATGTATTGATATTATGATAATACAAGGCAGAGATACAGCTCAGGATTAGAATATTTAACTATACAGTTATGATGAGATTAAGTTATTTTCATTTTCCAAATATTTTTTTAAAATATGTCTTAAACTTGGCATGATTATATGTGCCTATAATCTCAGCTACTCAGAAATTGAAGAGGAGGATTGTTTGAATTCATCAGTTGGAGAACAGCCAAGGAAGTAATGAGACCCCCATCTTTAAAAATATAACAGCAGAAAATATAAGTCTGGTTCAAAAATGGAAGACAAACTTACAGTATAGGACAAATTGAAATGAAGTTCAGTGAGTTTTGTGTGAAAAGAGGGAAATCAGAATTCTACTTCCCAAACTGTAATTCTCATTTCAATCATACTGACATTTGACCATTCTGTTAATGATAAAGGGAAACGTTTGCCTTTAACATCGACCTTATGTGCTTCAATTTAGCATTGCCCTCATCAATCAAGTGGAAAAGCCAACATACTGTGGCTTGGAAGATTTTGTGTTTGCTGGCACCACTGGATATGGCTCTAGCAGATTGCCTTAGTTTGTATGGTCTTTGAGCATCACTGGGTGATTCATTTCCAGATGGAAACATGGTCTGAAAATGCCAGTTCTGAGATGAAGCAATATGGGAGTATATTCTTCTGAATTTGGGGAAGGTCATAATATCTGGATTGAAATGAAACCAGAGGAGAAAGAGGTCACATAGCATGTAGAACAGTTAAAGCCAGCTAAGTGGTTATCAGTTTCTATGAACATTTCATCTTCTACTTTGATTTACCATAAGTAAAGAGTTTGTTTTTATAAAACTGAAAAAGTGATGGCAAGGACATGTGAGCAATTTCTCTTTTTCAGTACAGAAAATCCAATACTTCAAATGTCAAACCATTACAAAGTGTAAACAGACATGTTCTTCTGAAGAAATAACAACCCAGATGACTTTGAGCATGTGTAATTTCTTAGAGGTCACTTTGTATAACACATGCATATGAAGAGATGCATTTGATATACGTAAAGTGTGGTATGATACCCAGAAAAGCAGTAATCTAGAAACCTATGCACATTGTGATTTATAGTACAACTGTATAAATATATTTTTCTGAATCAAACCAGTAACATCAATTTGATTGGGTCAATAATTTATTATTACCCACATGCATTTTTTTACAATGTGAACATAGGACATTCTCAAAAAATTTTATTAAAATAAACTTAAATCTCAAAGTGGCTCATGCCATTGACTCCTTGAAGCTGTGTTCCTATATTCTTGAATCTACCTTAGTAATGCTTAATGATGTCACTCTTCTCATTATTGCAAAAACACAAGACAAGGGAGTGTTTCCAGGTTGTAGTGCCCTAGCCAGTCAAACACAGTTGCTTCTGTAAGGTCTACTGTGTGCTGCTAGAGACCTCAACACCTTTGGGTAATCTCTCATCCCTGTCCCCACCCCCAGTCACTGTAGCTACTGCAAGGCAAAGTAAGGCTACAGTTCCATCAATGCTCACATCTCTCCCCAACTTCATCTCAGGTTCTAATTCTCACTATGTTGTAGAATGTTTGTTCCATGGAGTAGCTATCTAAAGATACCATCTTTAGATGGCCTTTCCTTCCTTCTCTGTTCCATATTTTGTCCCTGTATTTTCTTTAGACAGGAACCCTTCTCCCATAAGAATTTGGAGATGAGTGGGTGGCCCCATCCCCCAACCAGGGGTTTTGCCTAACCTCTGGATATGGTCTCTTCAGGTTCTCCATCCCCTTTGTTGGGCATTTCAGCTAATTGCATCCCTGTTGGGTCCTGGGAGTATCTTGCTTTCCTGAAATCTAGGACTTGTTTGTCACTATCCCCAGTTTCCCATTGCTGCACACCTCTGTTCAAATTCCTGGTCAATTCCATATACGGACAATAAACCCAGACACTTGCAGATGCTAAGAAGTGCTTGCTGACAGGAGCCTACTATAGCTGTCTCCTGAAAGACTCTGCCAGAGCCTGACAGATACAGTGGCAGACTCTTGCAGCCAACAATTGGACTTAGTACAGGGTCCCCAATGGAGGAGTTAGAGAAAGGACTGAAGGAGCTGAAGGGGTTTGCAACTCCATGGGAAGAACAACAATTCCAACCAACCAGACCCCTCAGAGCTCCCAAGGACTAAACCACCAACCGAAGAGTACACATGGAGGAACCCATGGCTCCAACCACATGTGTAGTAGAGGATGGCCTTGTTGGACATCAATGGGAGGAGAGGCCCTTGGCCCTGTGAAGGCTCAATGCTCCAGTGTAGGGGAGTGCCAGGACAGGGAAGCGGGAGTGGGAGTGGGTGGGAGGGAGTGGAACATTGTCATAGAAGCAGGGCAAGGTGGGGATGGGAGAAGGGGATTCTGAAGAGGAAACCCAGAAAAGGGATGACATTTGAAATGTAAATACATAAAGCAGCTAATAAAAAAAGATTTTAAAAAAAGGATACCATCTTTGGGACAGACAGAGAGAATGGAGACTCATGTAATTCCCTGAATAAGGAATTATCAGTGAAGACTAACCAAGTTCTGTGAAACTTTTGATATAAGTGCTACTTTGCTTGTCCTTGTGAGTTCAGAGATACTCTGAAGAGTAGCAAATGTAGTTCTTTGGAAGCTTTTGCCTGACTCTTGCCATTTGATTTATCTCCCTGCTTTTATCCTGGAGTGTTTAAACAGAGGAGTTATTGAAAATTGCTGTTAAATGTGTATGTTTCACTTTTTAGTCAGGAATTAAGATATTTGTCTTCTTAGCTGTAGGAGGACAGATATAAAGCTGTATACTGCACACACACACACACACACACACACACACACACATACACACACACAGTTCATTCAAATACTTATATCCATAGTTTTTTATTTTAAATTTATTCTAACTTCTCTTTTCATGGTAATATCCAAACAGGAACAAATTTCCTTATTCAATTAGAAATAAAAATCATGTCCATGAATCTTCCACATGCCACTGGGAAGATTAATCCATGATTTAAACATTGCTTGGATATTTCAAGTGTCTATCTTAGTTTTTGATCATTGTGGCAAAATACATGTGGTGATCTAGAAGGAAGAAAGATTTATTTGGATTCATAATTTCATAGATTCCAGGCATGGTCATATGATTTGATGATTGCATTTAGGGGTAGCAAGGTCTAAGGTAAGTTACAGACATAGCATGTGGTAGAGCAGAAATGTTTACCTGTGACAGCCAGAAATCAAGGAGCAAGAGATGAAATGGTCAGGATCTTAAGATACAACTCAGTATTACCAGTTCCTAGTTTCTTCATACAAGCTTCATTTCCTGAAGTATCCACCATACTTAAAAATGCCACCAGCAGCCGGGCGGTGGTGGCGCACGCCTTTAATCCCAGCACTTGGGAGGCAGAGGCAGGTGGATTTCTGAGTTCGAGGCCAGCCTGGTCTACAGAGTGAGTTCCAGGACAGCTAGGGCTATACAGAGAAACCCTGTCTCAAAAAACCAAGAAAAAAAATGCCACCAGCTGGGAACCAGGACTTCAACACACAAACTTTCAACTGTAAACTGCAACAGTGCTGATCCCCTCATCACTGCTCCTCTTCTTCTTCCTCTTCCTCTTCCTTATTATATAACCTATAGAAAAAAAAAACTACTCAGGCTAATGCCAAGACTATTGATTGCTCTTCATAAGCTGTTAAGTCCCTATTGCTGAAAACAACACACATATCTCATTGAAGAAGGAAAATTCAAACTGGTGCCTAACTGGAGCCTTTATGCCACTCATGGTACTAGAAAGCACTCTATACCAGAGCAAGGTAAACACTACTCTGCTACAAACTATATATAAAATATATACATTTCTCATGTTCTTTCTTAGTTTCTTTCTGTTTTTTCTTCCTTTTGTTTTTATCTTTGTCTTTTTTATTTGTCTACTTTCTTAAGAGACAGAAAGAAGGGAAGGATTTAAAAGGATTAGAAGGTGGGGGTGATCTGAGGGGAGATGATGGAGGAGGAACTGTGATCAGAATATATTGCATGAAAAAAAAGCTTTGTTTTCAATAAAAATTAAATTAGAACAGAAAAATTCATTTTCCAAATCTTTGAGAATTTCATGAATGTATATACAATAAAGTATATCATATCTACCTCTCATCTTTCTTTTCCAACCTTCCCTATATCCTACCATGATGCCCTGCTCCATATTTCATGTAGATTCTTTTTGAAATGATCTTATTAGTTGAGTTAGTATGGGCCATTTGTGCATGAATGTGGGGCCATTCACCGAAGAATAGAAACCCTACTAATGGCTGTATCTTCAATAAAGAGTGATTCTCTCTCCCCTAGTAACTACATACCTCCTGTAGCTTCTTTGTATGGTGTGGTGCCTGTGTTTTGACTAGCTTCAACCTATCTCAGCTAACCAAAGCCACTTAGTTTATGATTAAACTAGAAACTACAAAAATATTTCTGGTTTTTCTTTGAAGATTTCACACATTTATATGGTGTTTTTGGATTATGTCCATCCAGTTTCCCCTAGTGCTCACCCATGTTCTCTCCAATTCCATGCCCTCTTTTTAAATTGTTATTTATAACTTCACAGATCTCATGGAAACCTTTAAATAGCCAATTCATTGATTAATATGTTTATATTCAATGATCTTGTCAGAGTCTGAGTTGGCTTTTCCAACTGAGACTTCACAATAATTTGCTTCCTTCCTTCCATCCTTTTTTCTTTTCTTCCTTTCTTCCTTCTTTCCTTCCAAAACAAAAGAGCTACTTTTAAATGGAGCCTATAGGATATCCTTAGACTGCAGATCCATTTTATGTTGATTTATAATGGTTTCTATACCTTTTCATTGGTCTAGAATGTACATTAACTATTTTTATCTTTTATATGTGTCCTATAAAATAATCAACTTATTAAGAGATACTATAAAGTTAATTTAAATCATTGACCATACTTTGTGAATAATGAATATGCTTAATGATGTGCAGAAAACAAAATTTATAATTTTATAATAGTATATATACCCATGCTTTTTAAAAATTATAAAAACTGAAATTTCTTCTACTAGACTTAAGCAAATTAATTAGCTGAGCAATGAGAAAAAAATGTCCTGTAATAAACAAGTATGTTTTGCCAAGGAGACTTTAAATTAGAGCTGTCAACCATGCACAGGCATGTGGAATCAAATTTCCACTGATGTGAGTGACAGATATTCCAAGGCAGAGCCTTATGACAATTTGCTAAGTCAAGCTTGCAAGTACTTCAGAGAGTAAATCTTAAATCTGCTGTTTTTGACAAATTTAGTGTTTGTTCTGGGGCAACTTTAAATAAGTACACCTACTTTGTCAGAATTAACACGTGTTACGTATGAGAAATTTATTTATTTTCTTAAAATGGTGAAAATTGGAGAAATTAATTAGGGACTAGATAAAAAGAATGGAGGGGAGAGAAATAAATAACCCTAAGGATGTTTGAAAAAGCCACAGGCAAACCTATTATTTTACGTTTACTTAAATATGTACACATAAATGTTAGATATTTTATTTGTTAATATGTACTAAGTGGAGTTACTTTCCATGGAGTAATAAAGCACCCTCCCAGGAGCCACAGACTAACAAAAACCCTAGTGGCAGGCAAGGGGCACCTTCGTTTTGAGATGTTGGTTGGTGGGTCCGTAAGAGCCCCAAAACAATAAAGACTATTTCCATTGCCCTTGGTAAATTTTACATAACTTAAAAGTAACAGCTTATTTCTGAAGATACAACACACTTCAGTCATAGAGCTTGGAGTAAACAAGTAGTTACTGACCTGGTAACCAGCTTCCTGAAGGGTAACTCACGTATCAGAAGGTGCCATGAAAGGTGGCAAGAGAATAATATGGTAATGTCTTAGCCAGCTCAAAAGCCAGCAAACCCTAAGCTTTGCCAAACTTGCCAAACCAGATTGCCAAGAGATCACCAATGGTGTGATAGTGGCACTTACGTCTTATGGGTAACCAACACTTGTCTACTTGGGCACAAGGCCTGATCAAGAGGAGGGGTTTTACACTTCATACTGAAGTCCATCCAACTACCAATGGCTGAACAGGTCACAGATCATAGAGGAGAACCTCCTACTGCAATTTTGCTAAGTTAATTCAAATAAATTCTAGATATGTATTGTTATAATGATAGATAAGTTCAATTGTTACCATTTATCAGTCAAGCCTCTCTTTGAAGCACCTGGAGACCATTACAGAGACTTACATTTGGTCAAAATGCAGAGAATAAGTGAGTATCTGGCATCCAGACTCAGCTGGGTGACTTACAACACCATTTCTACACCTAAGGCTCAGGAACATCATGGATAAAGAGTGGAAAGATTGTAAGAGACAGAAGACCCAGACACTTGCTGGGAATGTGTGTTTTCCAGACACAACAATGATGTTGCAATTAGGAATTCCCAACAATAAAGTTGTCTGTACAAGACCATACCAGTCAACATTTTACCATGGATGGGGGAAATTTTCCCAAGATTAAATTAAGAACTATATGTAATTCATGGCTACTGGTGAATGGAAAATCAGGTTTCTCTAGATATGAGTCCTCAAAATCATAAGTAGTCCGAGTTAATAATATTTATATGTGCAACACAAATGGTATGTGTTTCTGTGTGCAAGCCTGTGGGTGCATGTGTGTGTGTGTGCAAAACAATAATAATCCTAGACTCATGGAGGACAAGGAGGGAGTTGGAAAGGGAAGAGGGGAGGGTGGAACTGATGGAAACACACTGAATTCATGGATTAGACTCTCAAAAATTAAATTTTAAAGTTAAAAAAGGGCCTGAGTATATTTGAACCAAAAATGTTGAGAAGAATCCATAAGAGGGGACTCTTAGATCCTCCTAAACTCACTCAGTCTTTCCCCTTTTATTGATCTTTTTGCTGGAAAGCTTATGACTTTATGGAATGGAACAGAGAACATTCTTACATTCTTTTAAAATTAAAGGAGGGAGAATGTCCAGGGAATCCTATCCCACTTCAACTATCCTGATTCTGAACAGAAGTGACACTGCTATTCATGGTGACAAATTTCAGTGTGAATTATTCTGCCTAAAACAAAAAAAAATGGTTATAAATATGCCCAGCTGGTATCTTCATTACATTACAGCATATTTGTAAGCATATACGTGCATATATGAAGATGGTTAGACTTGTTTTTCAACAAGTCAAGATTCTATACAACTTTGCTGGGTGTTAACATACTTGTAGATAAGGTAAACAATATAGAGTTAAAAAGGGTAGAGTAAAATGAAGACATTCTTTTCCAAATATTAATTCTAATACAAACAAAATGAAGACATTTTTGGTATAAACAGCTAAATATACACTCGTTAAGGAGTGTTTGATTTCTTTGATGATCTTTAGGCCCTGCTCCACTGCCCACAGTGGGCCTCTTCCAGTTTAGTTGCATAACAGTAGACACAATGTTCCAGTAGTATGTGAACCGACTTCCAACTACAAACAGGAAACACATGTGTTTGCAGAATAAGTCAGAAGAGGACACATCGGTTAAGGGTCAGGTGGAAACTGAGTCCACCTGGATAATTACTCCTGGGTACGTGGTACCAGGAAGGTCCCATAAGCAGTGGGGTTCCACAGTGCTCTGCGGCTCAGGTTGTCCCTTCCGTGGTCAAGATTTCATTTTTCTATTTTTCAGTTTGTTCATCAATAAAACCAAACAATTAAAGAAATCTTAAAAGAAATCCATCAGCCTAAATTAGAAGTTAGGGGTCTCTAAAACTTCACAAACAGATGAGAAACTTCAATGAATACCTAATCCAAAAAGAATTGCTTATATTTCCGGCCTAGTTTTGAGGCTCAGTTGGAATTTGTATGTGTCCATGGGGGTGGGTTGTTCTGGATATAAATTGTAAAAACTAATTTAAGTGATAATATTTATTCAGTCATATATTAGCTAAATAATCTGTCATATTAGGGGATCTATTTTCTCTACTTCTGCCTTTCACATTGATACTCTATTAAAAAGTCCCCTTTCCTTTTTATTATATTTTGTATTACATTTACTTTTAAAAATATATTTTAATTATAATATAATCACTTTCCCTCTTCTCACTTCATGCCTTCCCCAGATCTCACTGGGTCTCACCTCTAGGGTAAACAGCAGCAGCAGCAGCAACACTAACAGCAAGTCAGGAATTACTGCTAAGAAAAGAAGAGCTATCTTCTCCCAGGAATGTGCCACCAAAGTAGTTATCTAATACAAAATGGTCATCTGTGATACACTTAAAATCATGATGTGATGAGGCGATTGAGCACTTACACTGTTGTAAATACTTCCTTCAAGTCAGCACAATATCACTCTACTACAATAGACTAATTGCTGAACAAATAATGCCATGGAGTAGCGAGGCCAATCCAATGGTTACTTTATGCTCATGCTACCGATAAGGAATCTGAAACTCAGAAAAGACACCACATGTCCAAGGCAGCAGAGCTGAACATCCAGAATCTGAGTATGCTTTGCTTTTATGGTGATAATATCCCAGTGGTTCAAATGAGGTCAAGTAAAAGTCCTTATAGCAAAATACATTAAACATAAAAGCAATTACATTGTAGGAGATCTCTTTCTCTTTCTCTCCTTCTCTCTCTCTTTCTCTCTGTGTGTGTGTATGTATGTATGTATGTATGTATACACCCATGTATACATGTATGAATGTATGTATACACCCATGTATACATGTATGAATGTATGTATACACTCATGTATACATCATGTATACAAGCCAGAGGTTGATGCTGGATGTTTCCTCTACCGCTTTCCTTGTGCTTTAAGGCAAGGTCTCTTGCTGACCCTAGACCTTCCTGATTCTGCTAGCCTGACTGGCCAACAACCCAATAGGATCTATTTATCTTCACCCCATGCCCCAGTGCTGGGATATCAGACAAGTGCATTTGCGCTCAGGTTTTATGAGGGTGCCAAGATCTGAACTTGGTCTTTATGCTCACACAGCAAGCATTTTACTCAAGCATGTTTGATGTGTGTTTTGTCCTTGAATTTTTCAAATTTTTATTTTGATGTGTGATTTGGTGGTATTATTGATAAATATGATGATAAAATGATGTCTAAAATTATATAAAAATAACTTATGACTAAGCTTTGTCTATATTTTTAAATATAGTCATATGATTGTAACTATGACTATATTTGAACTTATCTGGGGGGAGGGTAATTTTTGTAGGCATCTTGATTGTTCTTTATAGAAATTAGCTTTGTCACTATGGATGGCTGAAGTACTAGGAAGATCATTTCTCATTTTAACATTTCTTTTATTATCTTTTACAAATTGTATACATGATGGAAGTGTGTGGTATCTTCAGCAACAGAGTCTTACTGTGAAGTTCTGGAAGGCAACCAATGGCAAGGGGGAAAATCTGTACTGTTTGAGTCTCTCATTCCTGGCACTGTGGTTTTGTTAGCTAGCCTATGGTTTTTGGGGAGAGTATAATTATTCCAAATGATATAATTTTATTGAAGTGTTTATAGCAGTTGTTTTCAGCCCATGTTACTTTTTCATATACTATTCACTAACAGAGTCAAGGTTTACTTAAGCTTGTGAGACATTTCTATATTTCATTCATAAATTTTAAGCAGTGTGAAAAAAGACCTTCATATAAGTTTTGTTTAGAAATGATATTATTATTTTCATTAATGTTTGGCAGGTTAGTATTTCTAATTAAAAGAAATATTTATCTTTTAACTATCCAATATTCCAGCTAGAGAAATAAGATCAGTTTTATTCGTGTATGTGTGTGTGTGTTTGAATGCTAATAGCAAATGATTTTTATCATAGCAGGTTTTCTCTAAAACAAGTTTATTATTAAAGAGTTCTCAGGGCTAGAGAGATGGATCAGTGGTTAGGAGCCCTGACTACTCTTCCAGAGATCCTGAATTCAATTCCCAGCAACCATATGGTGGCTCACAACCATCTGTAATAGGATCCGATGTCTCTTCTGGTGTATCTGAAGACAGTGATAGTGCAAATAAATTAACATAACATTAAATAAATAAAGCTTTAAAAAACAATTCTCTATTTTTTAGTATTCTTACATTAGAAAAACTGAAACTCAGTTGACTCTGGAGTGGCAGTCAACTATTTTAATTTTAAATTAAATGGTTTTTAGTTTACTATTTTTTTCTCGCTTATATGGAAAACTTAAAAATCTAAGATAGAAATTTTCTGTAAAAGTTTAAAAATTTGTCAAAATTGTAGTCATGAGATTCACTTTGAAAAGTTCTCCCAAGTACCTTTATTGAGTAAATAGATAGATGCTTTAGCACTTTTTATAACAAAGAAATGACGCTCATTTATTTCCTCTATCTTTGTGGTCACACCCATGCCTTCAAACCTCTGTTCCAGAACATCCCAACTAAAGTCATAGCTGCTACTCAAGCTTGCCCCTCAAGTGCCACCAGATCACACTTTAAAGCTTCACCCAGGTAGTTAGAAGCCCTTGCCTCAGGGATCCTCATATTTGAAGGCTGCCTCTGGGGACATGCAGGTGCAACTGGATGTAGGAACCATTGTTCGATTTCTTCTTGAGTTAAGCAGCAACACCCCAGTTTAGGGCCCAACACATATTTCAGATATTTTGGGGGTTTGGATAAAGAAATACAATTATCTGTAAGTCTATTTCAAACTTAATGAAGCAATCCCTCAACTCACAACTAGCTTCCCTGGTGTTCCTTACCTAAAGAATGGCATTCCTAAAGCACATAGACACACTCTTACCATGTGTGTGTCACAGAGGAATGGCATTACTAAAGTATGTAAAGACACTTCTCAGCATGTGTGATCACATAGGTCATGCTTCCTCCTGCCCTTTTAAAATCTTCTTAGGAAATACAGGCAGAAAATAAGAAAAAGAGGTGGGTCTTTTCATGAATTTCATTGGATAGAAATTTCAACACTACGAATTCTGGTGACCTATGTTCCAATGCAGTGATTCATCCTGTTGAATCTCAATGTTTACGTGTGTTACGAGGCTAAACATCCAATCTATATTGTTTGACGTTTGGATTATCAACACATTTTGACATGTTGTACATTTTAGTTAATTCTCCAAAGAAGACATTGAAGGAATGTTTTTGATAATAGATTTTTAGGATTCCAGAGCTCAGTCAGCTTCTCAGAGGACGTTTGGGGATAGTAGGGACATAGAAGAAAATAACCCTGCCTCATAAGCACTTGCTTCTTTAGAGGGCTCTGCTTTCATCTACTGCCACTTAGTAACTTTTGATGTTGGATAGGATTTTCTCCTAAAAGAGAAGAATGCTTAAGAAGTGTCCCTTCAGGTAACACAGCAGACACTTTCTGCATTTCTTTAATGAGCACAAAGACTCATTGCTGCCACACAAGGTGACTTTCTCTCTCTATTAACTGTAGTATTGATTTATGGGATTTTTTCCCTACTTAAAAATTAGTCTTCTACTTCCTTTGATCACCAACAAGAGAAGAATTTCAACAACAGGTGTTGAAAAGTTTGTGATATACTGTATAACTCAATAAATAAGATTATAAATTATGAAAATGGCATTTCTCTGATTAATCTAAAAGTGTCAGGTACTGAGGTGTCTATTGAAGGATTCATTTTGTAATGTGGACAAAATATAGCATTAGAAAGGCTTTGGAGAAGAAAAGATAACAAATCCAGTATAAGAAAGAGAATGATCAAAGAAGAAACTTCATGTGTAATGATCTCAAAGAATAAGTAACCTACCTCTTCCTTATTTCAATTCAAAAAGAGCTAAATAAGACTAACAGTAGTCTGGAAACTATAGATACCAGGATCTTTAGTTAGCCATTCTTCACTGAACATTACATATCTATCTGCACTTTTTTAAATTATTTTATTTTTTAACACTCCAGATTTTATTCCTCTCCCTGTCCACCCTCCGACTCTTCCACATACCAAACCTCCTCCCCGCCTGCCCTCTGTCTCCACAAGGATGTCCCCACCTTCCCACCTCCCACCCCACCAGACCTCTAAACTCCCTGGGGCTCAAGTCTTTTGAAGTGCATCTTCTCTCACTGAACCCAGACCCTGATGCATATATGTTGGGGGCCTCATATTATTTGGTGTATGCCGACTGGTTAGTGGTTCGGTGTCTGAGAGATCTCAGGGGTTCAGGTTAATTGAGACTGCTGGTCCTCCTACAGAGTCACCCTTCTCCTCAGCTTCTTCCAGCTTTTCCCAAATTCAACCATAGAGGTCGGCTGCTTCTGTCCATTGGTTGGGTACAAATATCTGCATCTGACTCTTTCAGCTGGTTGTTGGATCTTTCAGAGGACAGTCATGAAAAGTCCCTTTTTGTGAGAGTTCATAGTTTCAATAATAGTGTCAGGCCTTGGAACCTCCCCTTGAGCTGGATCCCACTTTGGAACTGTTGCTGGATCTTCTTTTCCTCAGGATCCTCTTCATTTCCATCCTTGCAGTTCTTTCAGACAGGAACAATTATGGGTCAGAGAAGTGACTATGGGATGGCAACCCCATCCCTCACTTGATTCCCTGTCTTCCTGCTGGAGGTGGGCTCTATAAGTTCACTCTCTCCACTGTAGGGCATTTCATCTAGGGTCCCTCCCTTTGAGTCCTGAGAGTCTCTCACCTCTCAGGTCTCTGGTACAATCTTCTACCTCCTGAGGATGCCTGTTTCCATTCTTTCTGCTGGCCCTCAGGGTTTCAGTCCTTTTCCCCCACCCAATATTAGATCATGTTCCTCTCTTCCTCATCCCTTCCCCTTTCCCTCTCAGGACCCTTTCTTCCTCCCGTCTTGTGGTTGCGTTCTTCTCCCTTCCGAGTGGGTCTGAGGTCTCCTCACTTGGGCCCTTCAGCTTGTTGACTTTTTAGAGTTATGTAGTCTGTATCTTGGGTATTCTGTACTTTGGGGGAGGGCTAATATCCACCTATTAGTGAGTATATACCATGCATGTCCTTTTGGGTCTGAGTTACTTCACTCAGGATGACATTTTCTAGTCCCATCCATTTGCCTGCAAAACTCAGGATGTCCTCATTCTTAATAGCTGAGTAGTATTCCATTGTGTAAATGAACCACATTTTCTGTATCCATTTTTCTGTTGTGGGCCATCTGGCTTGTTTCCAGTTTCTGGTTATCAGAAATAAGGCTGCTATGAACAGAGTGAAACGTATCCCTGTGGCCTGGTGGGGGTATCTTTTGGGTAAATTCCCAAGAGTGGTATCGCTAGAATATACCTTCTTCTCAGCACCTCATAGTACTTTCTTCAGAATCAACCATATGACTGGTCACAAAACAACTCTCAACAGATACAAGAAGGTTGAAATACCCTGTATCCTATCAGATCACCATGGACTAAGGTTGGTCTTCAATAACAGCAAAAACAACAGAAAGCCCACGTACATGTGGAAATTGAACAACTCTCTGCTTCAATGATAACTTAGTCAGAGAAGAAATAAAGAAAGAAATTAAAGACTTCCTGGAAAGTACTGAAAATGTTGACACATCATACCCAAACTTATGGGAAAGCAGTGCTAACAGGAAAATTCATAGCACAAAGTGCCCTGGTAAAGAAACTAGAGAGATCTTACACTAGCAATTTAACAACCCACCTGGGAACTCTAAAAGAAAAAGAAGCAAACTGAACCAAGAGAATTAGATGACAGGAAATAGTCTATCTGTTTTTAACTTAAAGAATGTAAGCTTCCATGTGTATGTGGGCGTTCTATTGTTTATGTTGTTATTGAGGAGCAGCCTTAGTCCATGGTGATCTGATAGGATACAAGGAATTATTTCAATCTTCTTGTATCTGTTGAGGCCTGATTTGTGATCAATTATATGGTCAATTTTGGAGAAGAAGTATATCCTTGATATACTGGTGCTGAGAATGAGGTATATCCTTTTGTTTTAGGGTTAAAAGTTCTATAGATATCTGTTAAATCCATCTGTTTCATAACTTCTGTTAGTCTCAGTGTGTCCTTGTTTAGTTTCTGTTTCCATAATCTGTCCATTGCAGAGAGTGGGGTATTAAAATCTTCCACTACTACTTTGTGCTGTGTAATGTGTGCTTTGAGCTTTAGTAAAGTTTCTTTTATGAATGTAGGTGCCTTGCATTTGGATCATAGAGGTTCAGAATTGAGAGTTCATCTTGGTAGATCATACCTTTGATGACTATGAAGTGTCCTTCCTTATCTTTTTTGATCACTTTAGGGTGAAAGTCGATTTTATTCGATATTAGAATGGCTACTCCAGCTTTTTTCTTGGGGCCATTGGCTTGGAGAATTGTTTTCCAGCCTTTTATTCTGAGGTAGTGTCTGTCTTTGTCACTGAGGTGGGTTTCCTGTATGCAGCAAAATGTTGGGTCCTGTTTACGTACCCAATCTGATAGTCTATGTCTTTTTATTGGAGAGTTGAGTCCATTGATATTAATAGATATTAAGGAAAAGTAGTTGTTGCTTCCTGTTATTTTTGTAGTTAGAGCTGGCATTCCATTCATGTGTCTATCTTCTTTTAGTCTTAAAGAATGTAATAAAATTATGATAAACTTCTTCCAGTATCCATCCAGTTTTCTGGAAATCATTAAGATTTATTGTCACAGTGATGGGAAGACCTTGTGCCCTGGCATGTTGGGGATTTCTTGTCTTTCTGGGCAACTTTGTATAGCAACAGTGGCTTAGCTGGTCGTCTCCAATATACCCTCCTCCTCCTGTCTCTTCCCCTTTGTAAGTAAGGCAATAAGTGACTGTAGTTTCCTGGTGATGTTTATCCCTGAGTTCTTACTATCTCACACAAAGTTCTTTTGTTTGAGTCTGTGGGTCATCAGAGACCATTGAAACTCATTTTTGTATGCAATGCAAGATGGTCTGTGCAGAAAATAAAAATTTAGGCAGAGTTGGGAAACAGCTAATCAATATGCCATATGAAAGGCCTGGTGGTTGATATTCACTTGGTGGTTGTGGGTTACCCAACTGAATCCCCACAGCAGTGCATCACAGCTTCAGAGTATTCATTGTCTAATTACGTCTTCGAAAGCAACTTTTCAATAAATTTAATAAAACACACAATGCTACTGGAAATGTCTCTCCAGGTTATATTTCTTTCTGGAAGTATAAAATTATGAACAATCTCTAGTAAACATGCTACAAATGATGTTAGTTTATGTGTATGATATATTTCATAGGATTAAAACATTCTTCTTAGCAAAAACTGTCAAACAAGGATCAGTTTAATGGTTTTAGATGTTTAAAAATAGCATGTGACACAAATATTTATGTCACAGACATATTCTCTTGGAGAACTAGCAAGAATAATCCCTTAATTAAATTTCTTTTTGTAGCCAAGCTAAATGAAGTGTCAATTATCTGAAACCATTTGAAACATCATTTAATGCAATTCCCTTAAGTGCATGTAGGGATTGCTGTGTGCCAAACATGATGGCCTGGAGGTAAATAGAAGGTAAGACTTGGCTTGCTCTCTCAAGAGACAATAGTTATAACAACAAATGATGTCAGAGCATCATTTAATAAATGGATGTGCATAGAGGTCATATTGATGTAGTGCATATCAAAATAATGGATTCACTTTAGAATCAGCTACATTACATTGCTTAAAAGAAGACTGAGCTGAATTCACATAAAAAGAAAGCTTTAAAAGGTGGAGGGGTGGGGGAAGAGCCCCACTCAGAGATAAGATACCTGTAAAGCATTAAGAGCTGTACTGAAATGATGTGATAAACAGAAAGAGTGAATTATAGGTGAATCCATTTCGAATCTTCAAAGGCTCAGAGTGTACATTACATAGGAACTCGCGCAGTAAGATCCTTTAATTGTAATGTGCATTCCAGTAGAGGTCGGACTTTCTGTACTACATATGTAATTTATTTATTTGAAAAATAAATAAATAAATAGATGAATAAATAAAGTATGCATGGAAAAGGGTTTTTAATTAGTATTTTTAAAATATCCATGATGGTTCCTGGTAAAGAGAGGTTTCTCACTAAGAAGATGTGAATTGGATAACATGCAATACCAACTATAATCAGGAATTTCAAAAGAATGGGGCAAGAAGAAATTTAAATGTAACTTGTACAGGTCCTCTAGGTAAAAGTGCTTTGTAAGCCATCAGTACAATATAATAGATACTTTGAGACAAATCTATAATGAGGTGGAAATTTATATTTCTAAGAGATTTTATTTGATGAGAAACAAAACATTGTTCAAATATTAGTAGCCAACTTTTAAAGGAATAAAAAGATGTTAGTTTTATCATTTTTATTTGATTAATTAAACAAATATAATTTGTGAATTTGCTGGGCCTATATACATTTTGGTACATTATAATACACTGAGGGAGAAGGAAGACTTGGTGTGTTAGCACCAAACTGCTCAGGAACACTCTAATCCCTGTCTTGGTATTTTTTAAATGACTTTTTCTTATGTGGAAGTGAAAGGATGGTACAAGACTTCACAGTACACTCATATGAATGTACTTAACAAATTCTTTTGTTAGTTTGTTTTTTGAGACAGGGTTTCTCTGTGTGGCCCTGGCTGTCCTGGAACTCATTCTGTAGACCAGGCTGGCCTCGAACTCAGAAATCTGCCTGCCTCTGCCTCCCAAGTGCTGGGATTAAAGGCGTGCACCACCACTGCCTGGCAACAATTTTTTTTTTAAAGCTCAGAAATGCAGTGTTTCATTAATACAAAGTTTCACTGCTTTCTTCTTGTGTTGACTGTTAGCTTTGCCTTCCCCTGCTGGAGTACCACGTGGAGGCTCTGGAAATGGAAATTGGAAGCCAGAAAAGTAGTAAGCCTGAGGTGACATCTTAGACCTCAGTTTTAATAACAGCTTTGAGTGTATGTTTTAATTCCATCATTTTGGGTAGAATTAAAAAAAAAACAAAAAACAAAACAAAACAAAACAAAACAAAACAAAAAAAACGACCTCTCAAGCATGTTATCTGGACTTGATATTTGTTAGTCACTGTCTTCACACTGCTCACCACAGCCATTAGGGCATGGTTTTCACACATGCAGCAAGATGAAAATGCTTGAAAGTTTATTAAGGCTTTAAAAGTTGAGAGTCTTTGTAGCAAGTGACACCCAGCACCATTTAATGTCCTTTTTAAATTTCTATTTTGGGGGCTGGAGATGTATGGCTCAGTTGTTAGAGCATTTACCTGGCATCCACAGAGTCCTGGTTTTCGTCTCTGCCACCACATAAAATCAAACAAAGTAGAGCAGATGTTGTAGAGAATGGCAGACCAGAAATTCAAACTCATTCTCAGCTACGTAGTAACTTGGAGACCAGCCTAGGCTACCTGAGATCCTGTCTTTAAAAAAGAAGTACTCTATTCTTAGTTTTAATAGAAATCCAGCTTGTTCTCCTGTACCACGCCTTCTGGTTGTTATTACTTTATTCTCCCTTATAGTCAATTTATACCATTTCATGTGATCCAGAGAACATGGAACCCAGATTATTTGGCTTAGTAAAACCATGTAAAATTAGGTAGAAACATTTCTGAGTTAGAGTGTGGGGCATATGACTCTAGAAGACTCATTATGTGACTGAATAGGTGCACTCAATAATTCTCTTTGTTGTTGTTTCTGCTTTTGTTTTTTTTTATTGTTATTGTTTTTGAGAAAAGGTTTCCCTGTGTAGCCCTGGCTGTCCTGGAACTCACCCTGAAGACCAGTCTGGCCTCAAACTCAAAGATCCACCTACCTCTGCCTCTTGAATAAAGAACTAGGTATAAAGGTGTGAGCTACCACTGCCCAGCCAGTCATTGATTCTTAAAGATTCTACTCTTCCTTCTTCTCAAGTGTGGGGTAGATTCCAAATAAGTTTAAATAGCAGTCCTGATGTATTGAAAAGAAGAGCTGAATATGTGCCATCATTAGCTTGATGTTTGCATGGATGCATATTTGCTGAATGTAATTCTAGGGATATTTGAATGGAGAAAAAGAAACCTGACTTGCAAAGCAAGGACTGCAAAGGAGGGAGAAACAGAAAGGGAACAGGAAGAAAAGCAAGAAAGTTATTGAGAACAAAGCCTAGACCTTATTCTGAACACCAGCTCACCCTCCCAGAGTATTCCTGCCCAGAATCACAGTCCAGAGGCATTGGCATTGATGCCAATGACAGGGGCACCAGGCTCATTCACTATGCACACAACTAAGCAAGCACTGATGAGCAGGATCTTGGAAGAAAATTAGGTGGAACTTATTATCAAATAAATCACCTTATGATAAACAGAAACCTTTCTCTTTGATACAACATTGGATGCTCAAAGAAACAAAACTAAACCCAACCAACCAACCAAACCAAACCAAACCAAAACAAAACAAAAAAAAAAACCCACCAAGATTTACTCTACAGATTATTATGGTTAGTAATCTATTTTTATGAATATCTTCATAAATACAGAAAGAATGCTAAAAGTAATCCAGGAATACACATGCTGCTCATGTGATTATTGCAGATTTATCTTTTACCCTATTTTGCTCAAGCCTTTTTAGCTTTACTTTTTATTTATTCTTTAAAAAGTTCATATATTTATACAGTATATCCATTTTTACCCTCCTAATTCCAACCCAGGACTCTTAGTCAGGTCTTCTCAACTTCAGGCCTTCCTTCTCATAATAATTTATATGTTCATTTTTGTAATACACTTAGTTCAATTACTGCTATACCTATGTGCATGGAGAGTGGTTCATCTTCTAGAGCATTCAGAATCTACCAGTGGCCAGATTTCTAAAGAAAAGTGGCTCTTCTTCCCCTCGTTACTCATCAATTGACAACTCCTTAGCTAGGGAATTAAACTTGGGATCCTCCCCCAAATCAAGCTGTAATTTTTAATTGTTCTGTTCTTGTTCTGGTCACTCAGATGCTGAGAGTTCATGCATGCCACAGGCATGCCATATCCAGAGAATAATATTTCATAACAATGCCACCCTTTTGAAATAGGTGTCCTACCTACCAGCGAGCACTCAGTTTACTTTTAGCACTTTGGACACTGATGCAGCTCTTCTTTATCCACTACCCATGGCAATTAGAAGTTTCTCTGACCAAGGATGGAGGGGCACAGATATATGGTATAAAAATAAATAAATTTAGAAAAAACATACAGAGAATTCACAACAGAGGAATCTTGAATGGCAGAGAAGCACTTAAATACACATGGAGGGACTCATGGCTCCAGCAGCATGTGTATAGCAGAGGATGGCCAAGTCAGTCATCAGTGGGAGGAGAGGACCTTGGCCCTGTGAAGGCTCTATGCCCAGTGTGTGTAGGGGAATGCCAGGGCCAGTAAGCAGGAGGGGGTGGAATGGTGAGCAGGGGGAGGGGGGAGGGAACAGGGGATTGCTTAGTTTTTTTTTATTTTATTTTATTTTATTTTATTTGGAGGGAAAGGAGATATTGTAAATAAAGAAAACATAATGGTCTTGAGATCTTGCTTCTATCTCAGCCTATTAGTAATATTGTTTATTTCATGTTTTTACACTATACTATGTTTTTCAGAACAGCTTACATATTTTAAAAGTGTTTATATACCCAATAGAAATGAAGACAACTAAATAGAGAGGGGGTTTGTAAGAGAACAACAAAGAGTGAGACCGAATGCTTTGCTTGACCTTTGTAAATCTTGAATCGTTACTACAGTATGAGCCAAGATTTTAAGCTCTACTAAATAAAAAACAAAAAACAAACAAACAAAAACTCTTTATATATTTATGTTCATTTAAGAAAATATTAGTAGTGATGTATTATTTTGAAATATACAGTTAATACATTTGGAGTTATTTAAAATTTATATTGAGAAAAACATATGTATTTTCAGTATTGCCGTAGACAAGCATCTACATAAGACTGTTAAATTGATTGCTGTTTTATATCAAACAATTTTTATAATACTCATTTTTATTGTTATAATATTTTATACATTTTAAAGAATAGGACAAAAAAGATATTGTAGGTATTGAAGGGGGAGTCTCTGGGAGGAGTTAGGGTACAAAAGGAAAACAAGGATGTGATTAAATTCTATTTACTTAAAATATGCTTTTAAATGCTAACAAATTTAAATAAATTGAAATCATGTAACTTTTCTCATTATAATGCAATAAAACTTAAAAAAAGAAAACATCTAATAAAAAAATAGAAAAAAAAACCAAAAAGTTAGAAGCAAAAAAGAAAAAAAAAAAGAAATGTTCAAATTTCTTGGTGATCAGGGAAATGCAAAACAACCTTGAAGTTCTACCGTACACCAATCAGATGGCTAAGATCAAAAACTCAAGTGACAGCACTTGTTGGTAAGGATGTTGAGAAAGAGGAACCCTGATCCATTGCTGGTGGGATTGCAAACCGGTACAACCACTCTGGAAATCAATCTGGAGGTTCCTCAGAAAATTGGAAATAGATCTATCTGAAGACCCAGCTATACCACTCTTGGGCATATATCTAAAAGATGCCCCATCAGGCCACAGTGGCACATGTTCCACTCTGTTCATAGCAGACTTATTTGTGATAACCAGAAGCTGGAAACAAGCCAGATGGCCAACGACAGAGGAATGGATACAGAAAATGTGGTTCATTTGCACAATGGAATACTAATCAGCTATTAAGAATGAAGACATTGTGAGTTTTGCAGGCAAATGGATGGAACTAGAAAGTATCATCCTAGAAAATATCATCCTGAGTAAGATAACTTAGACTCAAAAGGACATGCATGGTATTTGGATATTAGCCAAAAATTACAGAATACCCAAGATACTGTCCATAGAACTTGTACTGGCTAGTTTTGTGTGTCAACTTGACATAGGCTGGAGTTATCACAGAAGGGAGCTTCAGTTGGGGAAGTGCCTCCATGAGATCCAGCTGTGGGGCATTTTCTCAATTGCCCCTTGTGGGTGGTGCCATCCTTGGGCTGGAGGTCTTGGGCTCTATAAGAGAGCAGGCTGAGCAAGCCAGGAGAAGCAAGCCAGTAAGGAATATCCCTCCATGGCCTCTGCATCAGCTCCTGCTTCCTGACCTGCTTGAGTTCCAGTCCTGACTTCCTCTGGTGATCAACAGCAATGTGGAAGTAAGCTCAATAAACCCTTTCCTCCCCAACTTGCTTCTTGGTCATGATGTTTGTGCAGGAATAGGAACCCTGACTAAAACAAAACTCAAGAAAGTTAACAAGCCAAAGGGTCCAAGTGAGGATGCCTCAATCCCACTTGGGAGGGAGAAGAAAGCCATCATGGGGGGAGGATCAGAGAGAGGGAGGAGCCTGGAGGGAGAGGGGGCAGGGAGAAGAAGAGGGGAACATGATCAGGTATTGGGGGCAGAAAACAGCACAGAAGCCCTGAGGGCCAGCAGGAAGAATCAAAACAAGCAACCTCGGGAAGTGTGTGTGTGTGTGTGTGTGTGTGTGTGTGTGTGTGTGTAGGGGGGAGTCTCTTGAACGTACCAGAGACTGGGGAGGTGAAAGACTCTCAGGACTCAAAACGAATGACTTCAGATGAAGTGCTCTATAGTGGGGACAGGGAAATTGTAGAGTCCACCTCCAGTGCAGGGACAGGACATCAAATGGAGGGATGGGGTTGCCATCCTACAGTAAAAGCTCTGACCCAGAATTGTTCCTGTCTAAAAGAACTGCAGGGACAAAAATGGAGAAGGAACTGAGGAAAAGGAGGCCCAGTGACCAGCCCAACTTGGGATCCATCCCAAGGAAGGCTAGAAGTCCTGACACTACTACTGATGCTATGGTGTGCTTACAGACAGGAGCCTAACATGGCTGTCCTCTGAGATGCCCAGCAAGCAGCTGACTGAGACAGATGCATATATTTACACCCAACCAATAGACAGAAGCCAGGGATCCCTGTGGAAGATGCTGAGGAAGAGAGTAGCCCCATGGGAAGACTAGCAGTCTCAATTGACCTTTACACTGGAAATCTCTCAGACACTGAATCACCAAGCAGGTGTATACATCAGCTGATAAGAGGCCACAGACACATACATAGCAGAGGACTCCCTGGTCTGGCCTCAGTGAGAGAAGATGTACCTAAACCTCAAGAGACTTGAGACCCCAGGGAGTGGGGAGGTCTGGTGGGGTGAGAGTAGAGGGGTGGGACATCCTCTTGGAGACTGAGGGATTGGGTAGGAGGTATGGGATGGAGAGGGGCAAGGAGGTGGACCAGGAAGGGATGAAGACTAGAATGTAAAAAGGTTAAGGAATAATAATTTTAAAAAACCTCTATACATTTTCTTACTGAAAAAAGAGAAAAAAGAAAACTCACATCAATACCTATTCCCTTGTCGGAGACTGAGAATCCAAGGGACTGCTCCCTCACCACCCCTAGGGAATGGGATCCCATGGCTTCCCACAGCCCTATGCACACCTGGTGACAAGGAGAGCCCGGGAAGTCGCCCGGAGTCCGCCCGCCCAGAGTACCCAAGCTCTGGAGGGACGAAGGTTACCCTCCCACCCCTTTATTTCCTTACCACCCAGCCAGGCACCCAACAACTCCTTAGCAGGAGTTGCTCTCCAAAGTCAAAGAGCTCTGGACTGGCTGACTGCTGAACAGGGAGGGACTTGCGTTTTGCTGGGGGAGGAATGTTGCTACTATGTCAATGAATCTGAGCTGGTAGAACAAGATAAACAAATGCTCAAAGAACTCTGAGGGAACCTCTGGGCACTCTATACTCCCAACCCCTATCCCTTGGTACTCTAACCCTTTGGTAGCCTCGGTTCTTCCCCTCCTTGGCTCCATACTAGCCATTGTAGCCTTGCTCCTCTTGGCACCCTGTCTTATTCAGTTTCTAAAGCAGCAGATGAGTAGCCTTCCTACATGCAAATAAGGTTTTCCCAAACTCTTAGTCCAAACCAATGAGAAGTACCTGCTGTCGAACACTGAATCGCCCCTCCCCCAAACTGTATATAAATCCTATCCAGGGAATTAAAGGAGTGTGAGAACTATTCCATCATCTGAGCCTTTTGTTCTAAGAGCTGCAACACTTGGGGAAGAGGTTTACTCTCCCTATGCCGCTCTGCACTCCTCACAGGCTAGTCCGCCTCGTATCATCTGCTCAGCCCGACTAGACTCAGTGCAGGGTGGCTTGAAGTAACCAGTGACTGAGAGACATGGAAGGCATGGCAGAGATGGAGGTGAAGCCAACTGCAACAGCAGAAAGGGCAGGCGGAAGTGATTTCTCCTCCCTGCCCATGCTTGCATCCCTTTGCCTGAACTCTCGCACCAGGCTGGGCCAGAGATCTCCGTAGAAAGCCTCTGGTACACAGGCCCACAAACATCTTTTTGGATTCTTTTACAGACTCAAAGTGAGACAGTAGACTTGTTGACAAGAAAAGCAATTTGAAAATTTAAAAATTAATTGCAAAAGTGATAGGTACTACTATAAATTTTTCATTTCAAACTCTGGGTTATGGACTACAGAAGTAAAGGGAAGTATTACTAATTTAATTTGCTATAGGTTTGCATTTTCCATCATGTAATAATGTCTAAATGTCTCATTAGATTATATTAGCTCACTTAAGGAATGGTAGAGTATTTGTTTTGGCCTATGCATTGTGGGCAATGTGCTTCTAAAGTCATGTTCAATTGATTTACATAGTTTTAATCACTGAAAAAGGAGTGCCCAAACTAAGCAACCACTAGAGAAATAAAAGATTGAAACCTCCCAACTCCTCTTTTACACTTAGGAAACACAGAATACCAGATGTAAATATTTTTGGAAAACTGTTTGTCCATAGACAATTATTTTTCTTTTCAATATTATATTTTCTCTTGGAGCATAAAATAGGGTTGTCACCAGTTGTTTCCGCAAAGCAGATGCAGAGATTGAGGTTTGGGTGCAGGGAGGCCATCACACAGTAACAGAGGAACATCTTTCTAAAAGAGCAAGAAAGAAGCAGGCATGGTGGAGGAAAAAGACAAACTGTAATTCAAACACATCAACTGCCTAAGTCATTCCACAAGGCTCCTGGGAGCAGGGATGAAGCTTCACAACTGCCCCCATTTGACAGAGAAGGTTAAAAAAAATGGTTGTTCCTGTGGAGGGAGATGATTGCCTTCAGTGAGCAGTTGCTTGTGTTTTAGATTCAAGAGAGGTTCCTGAGTGAGCATCAGTGCAGACAACAGGACCAGCATCTAGAGAAATGAGAGCCTCAGGGCAGAGGAGAAAATCTGCATGTCTCCTAATACAACCCAGCCCTGGAGCACCACGCACATACAAAGGCACAAATCCTCACTCGGTTTTACTAGGGAATGGAATTTGGTTTCTTTGCAAATATATGTCTAATGCTTAGCAGTAAATTATAAAGTTCCATGACTATTTTTATTTTTTAAAATTAATCCATTCATAATTTTAAATGCCTATTATTTTAGAAATTCATACACGTATAATAATGTACTTTTTAAAAATCAAATCCTCTCCCCATTCCCTCCCCACCAATTCCTTCCCTTTCCTTTTTACCACATATTCATTCAAACTTCATGTGCTCATTTTTATACCCTGAATCCACTTAATGCTATCTGTATGTGCATGAATATACCATGCACCATGAATATACCATCTACCAGAGCATGGGCACGTCGGTAGCTTCTGAGGGCCTGCATCCCAGAAGAAAACACTAACCCTCCTTCTCCAAGGGGTTATTGTGAGTTGCTCTTCAGTGGGGATTGGGAATTTGTAAGCGCCCTATTTATCCATGTTGGGATTTTGTTTTTGTTTTGTTTTTTTGTTTTTTTTTTAGATATTTTCTTTATTTACATGCTAATTTCTCCATTCCCAGTTTCCCCTCCAAAAAAC
>NW_022196906.1:73967211-73990982 GCF_008632895.1 Mastomys coucha | reverse complement strand
CAGCTATTAAAAACAATAAATTTATGAAATTCTTAGGGAAATGGATGGATCTGGAGAATATCATCATGTTGGGATTTTGAATGATCTGATCTGGTTCAGGTCTTAAGCATGTGGTCAGAAATGCTGTGTGTTCAGCTGTACATGAGCCTTGTCATGTCAAGCTGCAGACATCCACTATCTCAGGCTGTTACAATATTTCAGTCCTCTCCTACAATGACTGATAAAAGTCCTAGAGATTTGATGGACAGAGGGGAGAGATCTCAGGTCTCAAGATAGCAAAGGCAACATACAACAAGCCTGAAGCCAGTATCAAATTCAGGTAGAGAAAAACTCAAAGACTTTGTCTACAATCCATGAGAAGACAAAGATATCCCACCCTCTCAAGCTCAGTTAAATAAAGTCCCTGAAGGCTTAGGTAGAGCAAAACCAAACCAAACAAAAACAAACAAACAAAAATTAAATACAAAGGACACGAATGGGAAAGCAAGATGTCAAAGTATTCTTTAAAATTATATGTTCTATACATAAAAATACCTGAAAGACTCCATTAGAAAACTGCTACAATTAATAAACATACTCAGAAAAGTAGCAAATCACAAAGTTGATACACAAAATCAATAGCCTCCCTTTGTAAATAAGAAATACACAGAGAAAGAAATCAGGAAATCAATACCAATACCAAACCAGAAAAATTTTCGAGTAAGCCTAGAAAAGGAAGGTATAGATCAGGAAATGAAATTTTAAGTTAGCGGAAGAAAAAACTGAAGCATATCCAGTGTCTCTATATCCTACTACAGAGATACTTTCTCATCCATGTCCTTTGCTACTCTAAACAAAATAACCATGAAATGGAAACAGCCTAGATGTTTGTCAACTGATGAATGGATAATGGGAGTGCTATATATTTACCCAATAGAATATTACTTAGATGTTTAAAAATGATAGAATTTGCAGGTACATTAGTGGAGTCAGAAACAATACTTCCAAGTGAGTCCACCCAAAACCCCCAAATGCAAACATTCATATTTGGTCTCATATAATAACTTTGAAGATTCAAATCAGATACTTAGATTTTAAGCAGAGTACCTCATAGAAGTCAGACAACTAGTAAGGGAATTCCATGGAGGTATATTTCAATGGCATGGGAGACAAAATACAGGTGGCATAAAATCGAAATTGGCAATTAATGGATCAAGAAAAGTTAAGAGGGTTGGAGTATGGGAGGCCATCATACAGGAGTGGGTACTGAGAGACAATTCACACTAAAGACCCATGAAAAAGCCATATGAAAACCTACTATTGCAGAAGGGTACTATAAAATGAGTGAAAATGGAATTATCTCATAACTCGGGAGCAATTTCTCATCTAGAGAAGGCATACTTTCAAATTAAGACCCAATGTCAGGTATAGTTCCTGCCTTTTGAATTTATTGGTGAGTGGAGTTTTCTGGATTCCCTAAACCTTAGAAGCTATTACCAAAGCTCTTGGTTACCCTTAGAACTTGATGATAAGATTCTATATCTAGAGAAGCTGCATACCTGAGCCATAAGGTATGGAAAACCAAGCTGTTACCAACGTGAAGTGTCATCCGTACTGACATGCATAGAAGGGTCTATGCATGGTACTTGGGAGAAAAGTAATCATCAGAGTTACCTGATTCTGAACCCTGTAAGCTACAATACTAATTACTTGCGATGTATCCAAAGTGTGAGTTGATTTCAACAATAGGAACTTATCTAATTCTAGTGGACAACCAAAGCAGTAGCAGTATCCTCTATTGGGATTATCTGGAAGATTCCTAGCCAACAAGATAATAGAAATGTACAACATACTTATCACTGGAATTTTGATTTTGTAACCACGTATTTACTGAACTGCCCTCTCTTTTATTGGTTAAATTTAATTTTGGACAACTTTATACATAGATTATGTTCTGCTTACTCTCTCCTCACAAACTTGTCAATCTCCCTTCCATTCCTGTTGTCTGCTCCTCCTTCCCACAAGTATTCTTGTACTCATGCATTGGTTTTAATCAGAATCATATATGTTGTCCTGGCTGTCAGTCAGAGCCTTTGGACTCGCTAGACATGTGTACTACAAGACATGTGTAACATCCTACAGAAAGGGTCTCAAATCTAATGAGTAAGATCACACGACAAATGACAATATGTCTTAGTTGGAGTTTCTGTTGCTGTGATAGAACACTCTGACCAAAAACAATTTGAGGAGGAAAGGATTTATTTTAGCTTGTAGTTGGAGACATTCATTTTTTTAATAGGGTCTTTGGCATGCAAGGATGTGAAGTTGTATTAGTAGTAGATTAAACTCTGGGCATAACCAACTACTTACAGGTAGGTAAGCATAGAAGCAATGGCATCCCATCTATGGAAACCTACTAAGCAACATAAAACAATGAATTATTGATACATGTAGTAATATGAGTGATTCTCAAATAATCATAATGAAAGAAAGGAGATGAAAAGACTACAACTTGTGCTTGTATCTATATAACATTCTAGAAAATTCAAGCTTATCTGTAGTGATAGAAAAAAAAGGAAATACTTGCCCGGACCTAAAACAGTGGAGATGGGAAGCATTACATTGATGCATGAGGAAGCTTTGGGATGGGAGAACGGCTTCATCCATTATTATACATGCAGGTAGCCTTAAGGGTTGATACACATGTGCAAGTTTCACTATCTGTCCTTTGAGAGCACGCACAGTTTGTTACAACCAATTGTACTTCAACAAAGACATTTTAAAGTAATCAGAAATTTTGCATTCTACTCTTTGCTGGACTACCAAGAAGGTAAGAAGGAAGGATAGAGCAAAATGAATTGAAGGCCAGAGCATTCTACTGCAGCTCACTATATCTGTTTTCTCTCTTTCCCACCCCCAGGTAAAATATTACCAGTATAAACAGAGAACATTCTTTTTTATGATTTTTCAGTAAAAGATTTCTCTGTATAGCCCTGGTTCCCCTGAACTCACTCTTCAGACCACCCTGGCCTCGAAATCAGAGATTCATCTGCCTCTTCCTCCCACGTGCTGGTATAAAAGGCAAGTACCACTACATCTGGCTATTGGGGTGGCATATATTCTTACTTCTCTCTTTTAAACTACAGTATAAAAAGAGTTCCATTAAGTTTCAATTTGAACTATAATGTATCATAAAATTCTCAATTTTCATACCGACTATGAGAAGATTATGAAAATGTTAGTTTTCATAGAAAACATAATAAATTTCATTGCTGGCAGGGCACATAATTAAAAGCTTAAATAATATCATGACCAACATTAATTTCATATGTCAGGTCATGCAGTGGGAAATAATTAATTTGTTTTTTCAGTTGGGTGATTAAAAGGCAGGATATTAAAGAACAGCACAGGGTGAAATAGGTCCACAGAAGTATTATGGGAAGGTTATAAATTATTCAAATGCTATTTCTAGTTCTCCTCTGTTATAGCCTGTGGAATATAGAGCACAGTCTTAGAATTGTACTAAGCAAAATGTAGATCTCTCAAGGCAGGAGGTGGGTTCTGCTGGTAATGTGTGGAGGGCACAATTCAAAGCTTACCACCCATAGAGAGCCAGAAATTTCCTTTACCACTCCCATCATTGTCCTCATTTAGAGGCCTCAGAGAAAGCAAAGGGGATTCTGTTACTCCTTGTTCTCATTTATTATTTCCCAGTAGAGAAAGGATTACCTATTTGGTTTACCTGTGTTCTCTCAAATGTACTATTAAATGAATAAACACTTTGAGACTATAGTAGAGTATACATGGTGTCTTGCACTGCTTAAGCTATATTTGGGGTATTTGAAATGTTAAAATTGTTACTACAGATAACAGAGAAAAAGAATTTGCACAGAGGCCCATCTTCTACATCCCTAATTTGCTAGCATAATTTTCCTCTTACTGTAATTTCGACCTCCTAGACTTCTTGTGTTTCTAATGTTTGTTTACCTCTTTTTTCCATTTATTTAATTAAATACTCATATACATTAGTTATGAACTCATAAACTTATTTTGTGTTATAGAAATATAAACTATAATTGATTGCCCAAATCATTTCATATTGTCCATTGTGTGCTCTTCAGTTGGATCCTTATAATTTTTTGTTTGAGGAAATACTTACTTTGTGTGAAAGGATATTCTAATCTCTCTATGCGTTTTTCCCATCTCCATCCTAGATCACTATTCCTAGGACCTGATTCCTTTTGTTGGAGAAGACTATTAGACATAGCTACATAAATATTATTACTTGTCGACACTCCTGATTAAAGAAGACAGAAATACACAGATATAAGCTAGCCTGTGTACATATGCATATCAGAAATTATTCTTATGCTGATATTTATGAGCCTTTGCATATATATGTCTTTAAATAAAAAGTGATCTAACATAGATGCTGACTCTAATTCAGTACCACACACTTCATTCAATCCACCCCGAACTGCCTAAATGTAATATTTCTAATAAAGAGAAACCCAGCATCCATTTGCTTACTTATTCAATCATACAATATATGTAAAACAGCTGTGGAACTTTCAAGACATGGCTCCATGACAAATACCTATAGAAGTCTAAGTATAATGTTGATGAAGTCCTGTTTAGCTTTAACTTTATATCACAATTGTCTCTGAAGTTTCTTACCTCAGGTCTGTGTTTTCATGCTTTCAATAAGATATTCTTTTTGTGTCATATTTTTGTAAGCCATTCTTCTGCTAGACTTTGAGTCAACTTGGGATAGTTAACTTTCAAACTGATTATCTAATTTGTGTGTATTATCATTTATTTTTGTGTCTGAGAGTATTGTGCTCATGCATGTAAAAGTGGTTTTATATGTGTGTGTGTGTGTGTATGTGTGTGTGTGTTGCCAGGTCCAGCATGGGTGCAGAAGGGATGGTGTGACGTGGTTCCCACCCCTGGAACAGAGCCAGCAGAGTGTGGATCTTCTCAAGTGCTGCTGGTAACTGTAGGGGTAAGGCTTGTTTGTATAATAATATAATAATTTATATATTTTGCTTTATGTTCCTCCTTTGGGGAATGTTCTCCCTGACAAGGTTAATGACTCCATGATAATCAAAAACAGCATAATTCCAGGAAGTGAGAATGTGTCTGGTGTTCTTCAGCAAAATGATAATGCTGTGACCTTCAGGGCAGCCCTTAAGGCTGTGGGAAAGGACTCTGAAAACATGAGTTTAAGAACCTAGAAATCAATGTAAGAACTGTCCTTTACATGCTATCTCAACTATGCAAAATATAAGGATGCAATATGAATTGTATGAGGGGCTTCATAGGCAGCAGCACTAATGATCAAGCTTTGTCAGAAAGATCTTAAGGAAGAAGATAAAGTGATTTAGGAAGTTGTGATCTCTGGGCAAGATCCCACATAACTAGCTTATTGTTTGTGTTTGCAGCTGAATAAGGAATAGTTTGGACTTTTAATATGAAATGAACTACAATCCAGAAATGGAAGGCACACTTATGGTCCAGATCTTGAGGCTAGAAGCCACAGGCTTTTGATCTGAATTTTGAGTAATAGTGGTCATGAAGACTTTGGGCCTAGGAGTGGTATATACCTTTAATCCCAGGAGACAAAGGCAAGCAGATTTATGAGCTCAAGGCCAGCCAGGGACACAGTGAGTTCTAGATGAAGAAAAGATTAGTTCCAGGCATGTTAATACATGCCTTTAATCCCAGCATTCAGGAGACTAAGCCATGTAGATCTCTGAGTTCAAGGTGGGTCTACAGAGCAAATTCTAGGACATTGAAGAATTTGGAAAACAAAAAGCTGGTAATGTTGTAATAGAACAATGGGGCCATGTTCCAGCTCCAACAATCAGCAGAACTGAGACAGCATAGGCCATGTGGCTCTGTCTTTAGAGTCAAGGGGCTAAGGTCATAAAATGCTGATTCCTGGGATAAATAAAAGGGGACCTGGGCTAAATGATTGAATTGATATGCAATTCCTAAGGAAGTACTTTATACAAAATAAAAGAGTGGGCTTTGATCTGCAAGAGAGAGCTATCTCTAGAGTTGCCAGCTTGCATCCATCACTGTCTCCAAGTAGTTCTTCCTTTGCTCTCATTCACTCCTTCCTCAGGACCCATGTTAAAGCTGAGGCTGGACCTTAGCAATGTATGTGCATGCATATGTGTATGTATATATGTGATGTATGTGCACATGTGTGGCAGTGTGCATACCTTCCCTAAGAAGGACGTCAGGGTTCCTCTAACCCTCTTCACATACTGTCCTTGAAATAAGCTTTCTCCTTGAACTGGCATCTAGACAGCAGCTAGAAAGTCCCATAGATCCTCCAGCTTCGTCTTTTGTAATGTTAGTGTTACAGATGTGCATTGAGCCACCACTGGCTTTTCATGGTGCTGGAACTAAAGTACACATCTTCATGTGTGGTGGTATAAATGAAAACCATCCTGCAGTCTCAGGTATTTGTAACTGAGCACCCAGTTTGGTGCTGTTTGGGGAGACTTAGGAAATATTGCCTCCAAAGGAAGGCAAAGTGGGCAGGCTTTGAGAGAGCTTAGACTTGGATCCATTACTAGTTCACTCTCTGATTCAAACTTGTGGCTCAGTGTCTAAACTACCAGCTTCCTATTGATGCTGCGATGCTTGTCAAGTCTCCGCATCATGATAAACTTCTGCCCCACTGGAATCACAACTCAAATAAACTCCTTCTTTGGTTAGTAGTTTCTGTCCATAGTGATTTATCACAGCAGCAGAAAAATGTAGCTAATTTATCTTGATTGCACAGCAAGTGCCCTTGCCTACAGAGCTATCCCTCCAAACCTTAATTTACTTTTAAATTAAGGTTTAATTTATTAATTGGTATATTATTTTACTCTTTATTCTGCAAAGTACTATAGAATTTGATTAAAGCACAACATTGTATAGCCAAGGCAGTATTATACAGAATAATTTTGCAACTCTAAAATAAAATTCTTGACATTTTCCTATCAACATCTTCCCCTACATAACTCCTGATCAACATGGATAGTATTTTTCTATGTGTATAACTTTCCCTTTCTAGAATATAATATAAATGGAATGCTATTATGTATGCTTTTTAAAACTGGCTTATTTCACAGTTTTAAACAGAAAAAAAAACACATAGCAAATCAACTTGTCATCTACTGTTGAATATTTTATTAAATAGATACATCACTATTTTCTTATTCCCCTAGTGAGGGAATCTTGAGTGCTTTGTGATTTGTAATACTGTAAAAGCTACTATACAGTGTATGTGTGTGTGTGTTGCTATAAAACCACATATATTAAACATACTAAGTATATGAGGATATAAGTTTTCAAATCAGATAAGTGAAATGTTGAAGTGTGTTATTTGAGTCATATATTAAGTCCATTCCATGTTTGAGTTTACAGAAAAGTGCTAAACTACTTTTGAAGGGGACTTTAGTATTTTGTATTCCCACTAGTAGTGAGAGTCCCTGGTGTTGTGAATCCTTAGAAGCAGTCGAACTGTTCTGTCTCATCTGAGAGACATGATAACTGGATGTGTAGCAACTTTCATCTGCATTTCACAATGACACCTGATGTTTAGCAGCTATTCAGATGTGTATGTTCTGCCTACCTATCTTTTTGGATGAGGCATCTGTTTGTATTTTTGTCTTTCTTTAAGTTGGGTTTCTGTCTTATTTTTTACTTTGAAAGATGTTTGTGAAATCTGGAAATAAGTTCTGCATCAGATATGTGATTTCTAGGCTTAATTTCTCACATTAAGGCTCATTTGCTTTTCTTAACAGAGAAAAACCATAAAATATTTAACAGTGAGTATGTAGGATTCATGTCCTTTTTAGGTATGGGTTATCTACTAAGGATGATATTTTCAAGTTCCTTCCCTTTACCTGCAAAAGTCATGATATCCTTGTTTTTAATAGCTGAATAGTATTCCTCTGCATAGACATACCGCTTTTTAAATCCATTCTTCAGTTGAGAGATATCTAGCTTGTTTTCAGGTTCTGATGATTATGAACAAAGCTGCTATGGCATAGTTCAGTAAGAGTCCCTGTGGTATAGTTGGGTATCTTTTGGATATATTCCCAGGAGTGTTGTAGCTGGGTCTTGAGGTAGAACTATTCTAAGTTTTCTGAGAAACCACTAAATTGATTTCCCAAGTGGTTGTACAAGTTTGCACTCCCACCAGCAATGGAGGACTGTTCCCCTTCTTTCACATTTCACCAGCATGCTTATAAAATGGAATCTCAGGGTCATTTTGATTTACATTTCCCTGATGACAAGGATTTTGATCATTTCTTTAAGTGCTTCTCAGCCATTTGAGATTTCTCTGTTGAGAATTCTGCTTAGCTCTGTACTTCATGTTCTAATTGGGTTATTGTTGGTGTCTAACTTCTTGAGTTCTTTATAAATTTTGGATATTAGCCCTCTATCAGATTTGGGGTTGGTGAAGATTGTTTCCCAATTATAGACTGCCATTTCGTCCTACTGACAGTGTCCTTTTCCTTACAGAAGCTTTTCAGTTTCATGAGGTCTCATTTATCAAATGTTGATCTTAGAACTTGAACCACTGATGTTCTGTTCATTAAGGTGTCTCCTGTACCAATGAATTCAAACTATTTCTCACTTTCTCTTCTATTTGACTTAGTGTATGTGATGTTATGTTGAGGTCTTTGATCCACTTGGACTTGAGTTTTGTACAGGGTGATAGATATGAATCTATTTTCTATTCCTTTACATTCAGATGTTCAGTTAGACCAGTATCATTTGTTGAAGATGCTTTCTTTTTTTCTCCTTAAGTGGTTTTGGCTTTCTTGATAAAAATTATGTGTGTATAAGAGTATGGATTTCTTTCTGGGTCATCGTGTTGATTCAATTCCATTGATCAACCTCTCTGTTCCTATATCAATACAAAGCAGATTTTTTATAACTACTAATTCTTTGTAGTACAGCTTGAGGCCAGGGATAGTTTGATACCTCCAGGAGTTCTTTTATTGTACAGGATGTTTTAGCTAGGCTATGTTGTGTTGTTGTTGTTGTTGTTTTGGTTTTGGTTTTTTGTTTTTTGTTTTTTTTTTTTTGCTCTGTTTTGCTTTGCTTGTTGTTTTGATTTGATTTTTTGCTTGGTTGTTTTTATTGTTTTATTTTTGTTTTTTGTTTTGTTTTGTTTTTCCATATGAATTTGAGAATTGCTCTGTCAAAATCTGTAAAGAATTGTGTAGGAATTTTCATGGGAAAGATGGCCATTTTCACTATGTTAATCCTATGTATTCATGAGCATGAGAGATCTTTCTATCTTCTGATATCTTCCATAATTTCTTTCTTCAGCAACTTGAAGTTCTTATCATATAGGCCTTTTACTTGTTTGGTTAGAGTTTCACCAACATATTTTATATTGTTTGTCTATTGTGAAGGTTGTTGTTTCCTATTTCCTTCTCAGTCTATTTATCATTTGTATAAAGGAAGGCTACTGTTTTTTATTGCTGTTTTTTTTTTGTTTGTTTGTTTTGGTTTTTTGTTTTTTTTTAGTTAATTTTGTTCCAGTGATTTTGCTGAAGGTGCTTCAATGACATCTATCACATTTATCACAAAATTTTCTTACACTCCTGCCATTGTTCCTACTTAAAAGAAAAAAAAAATACATTAACAATCTCATGAAGAGGCAGATTTTGAAATATGTTTTTCTTTAGAAATTTTGTAGGCTTTTTTTGCTTTTTGATTTTTGTTTTTTGTTTTTTGTTTTTGTTTTTTGGAGACAGGGTTTCTCTGTGTAGCCCTGGCTCTCCTGGAACTCACTCTATAGACCAAGCTGGCCTTGAACTCAGAAATCCACCTGCCTCTGCCTCCCAAGTGTTGGGATTAAAGGTGTGCACCACCACTGCCCGCCAATTTTGTAGGTTTTTGTCTTATTTTCAAACCATATCTGAGATGAAATATTCTGAATTAATTTTTTTGTGTAAGATGGGATGTCTCTGTCAAGATATACTCAAAAAGAAAGAATTCATTTTTCTTCCATGCAATGTTGTGTTTCTTTTGTCAAAAGTCCATTCATTAACCATAGTTAGCACTCACATTATACATGGGTTTCTTTTCCAAACTCATATTTTAAAGCCTGTAATCATATTTCTTTTATGATTCTACTGTAAATGCAAATTGGCATTCTCTGGCTTTAAATTATATCCTTATCCCAAGCTCCTGTTTCAATCCTCTGCCCTTAAATGTTCAGATGTATTTCTACTACAGTGACCATTGAAAGTCACAGGAGGCTGCAGGGTAAGATAGAGAAAAGGTGGCACTGAAACTATGCAAATGAGGCTCAAATCCTTCATTCAAATTTTCATCTCAATACTTTTGTGCAACCGATGCAGGTACTGGCAGTCAAACCTGGGTCCTCTGTAAGAGCAGAGCCTGCTCTTAACTGCTAGGTTATCTCTCCAGTTCTATTCAAAGATTGATGTAAAACAAGTATTATTGCTAAATTGATAAAATTATTATAACCATTGTCTTACAAAAAAGCACCACAATCTCACTTTTAACTTCCTGTGGACCACCCTCATGATCTCAGCATGAGTGAATGATTCCTGGAGTTTGTCATTAGTCATCCTCAGGTGCACCCTCATGAGCTACGCTTAGCATCTTTTAAAATAAAACCATGTCATGGTACTGTGAGCGTGCTCCTCTGACTCAGTTAACATACTGAGATGTATTAAAGTTCATCCATTCAACATAGTGTTTTGTCTTAGAAATAATTCAATTCATTAATTCTTAGAAGAGAACTCTGATTTCTCCACGAAAGAAACTTGTCTTGCCATTGCAGATAATACTACTCTTATTTTTTAAACACAACCTAGGCTGGCTTTTCAGGTTAAAATGATAACTGGAATGACAAGATCTTTGTAGCTTAACTTTGTGGTATACAGCCAAATTAATACTCAAAACTTTGGTTTACTTTCCAAAGTGGGGAAATTTCTCTTCCCAATATTTGAACCAAAATTTCATATCATAAAATACTCTGGATTTCATGTATATTATGTTTTTAGAAACTTTTTTCTTTTTTTATTAGATATTTTCTTTATTTACATTTCAAATAATATCTCCTCTCCTGGTTTCCCCTCTGAAATAAAAAAGAAAGAAAAAGAAAGGAAAGAAAAACAAAACAAAACAAAACAACAACAACAAAAAAACAAAAATAAAAATCCTGTTCCCTCTCCCCTTCCCCTGCTCACCTACCCACCCTCTCCCATTTCTTGGCCCTGGTATTCCCCTACATTGGGGCATAGAACCTTCACAGGACCAATATAATGCTAGCTTATTCAGCTTCTTCTTTGTTTTAAATTTATTTATTTATTTTGCTATCAGTGAGCTGCATACTTACCTTAGGTTTATTGACCTAAGTGTCTCGACTTTATAAATGTAATCTTTAATACAGTGATTTAGCGCAAAACTATTTAAACCTTTCTTCATGGTTCATGCAGTGTGCCTACATGTTCATGAATGAGCTCTCATGTGTGTGTGTGTATGTGTGTGTTTGTGTGTGTGTGTGTGTGTGTGTGTGTGTGTGTGTGCATGTACGTGCATAGACACATGTACTCATGTGTGGTTTTGGTAATTCCCCTCTGTTCCCAAATCATAAAGCTATCGGCCAACTTGAAAAAATGCTTTGTAGTTTTAATTTCTATGTTGCTAGTACAATAAACCTAGGATTATTTGTGAATGCCAAGGGGTAAGTTTCTAACTTTATTCTGTTTTATGCAGAAGTAAATTGCACTATGAAGTATGCATAGCTTTTTGTATTTGACTTACTAATTTATAAAAACACATCTGTCTTAAATCAAGATTCTATACACATGAGATTTCTGTGCTTTCTGTTCAGATCTGTATCTTTATTTGATATACTTTAAACATTTTATTTATCAAAACATTACATTTTGTTAATTTGTATTTAACAATGTAGTACGTGGTATTATTACACTTTGAATAAAGGTATTCCTAGAATACACATACCTCTTATTCAAGTATATGGCACTGTAAATCTTTTAAAAGAGAGATACACATAACGGAAGAAAAGAATTTTCTAATTTGAAGAGCAGAAATAAGTGGTTAGATTATGTGGTCAGAATTTCAGTCTTTGACCTCTTACCTCCTGACTTGCATGGTGTTGGTCACAAACTTGTATTTCCCCATTACCAGACATTGGATTCTGTAGACCCTGCTATAGTTGACATGATGCTGAAATCTCAGCAAAGCTCCGATGCCTTCTCTTCTCTTGTAAAGAAATCTACCTCAAAGTCTCCTTAAGGGTCAGTTCATTCAGTTCTCTTCCAAAGCCACTCAACAGTGGAGTCCTGCAAGAAACACCTTCAAAGTGAATTAATAGAGGGCCCAAAGACAACATGTTAAGCAAAATCAAAGAAAAGACAGACATGTGGTCTTAAAGAATGTATTTACAGGGGAAAATAATGTCATGGAGCTGATTAAGAAAAGAAAGGTCATTTTTTAAAAATTTATTCTAGAGTTGCATTCCATTTTTAAATATTACAATTTATGGTAAATTTGACTATTCTATATGAGTTAATTAAAAGGGGATGGGATACAAGATAAAAATATAGTTTTATATCAAAATTATAACCATCCAAAGTGTATCAGCTAAAATATCTGGAAAGAGATAAAAGTTAAAGATTGAACTATACTCCACAAGTAAATAGTTGCTTCAGTGTTACTTTATTGAGAAATGTTAACATACAAGTAAAGATTATTTTAAAACTACCTATTGGAGCTATTTTGTAAAAAAATCAGAAAATTGTATTATGTAATAATGAAGATGGTACTCTTACATATTGATTATTGCTTTCAACCCATTACATAACTCGGGGTGGGTTTTGTTGTTGTTTTTACACCCTAATGAAATTAAAGAGCTTCCACTCTTGATTTTGAGTGAGGGAACAGCAGATAGGCTTACTCACTTGCATAAGCAACTAGGAAATCAGATCCCCATCCAACACCTTCCACTCACAAATAATTACCATCTTCAAGCATTTGATACAAACAGCAAGAACATGAATTACAGGAACAGAAAAATAAAAAAGTAAATTCTTGAGTTGCCTCAGTTTGTTGAGCGTAGGTCCCTTCTAGGTGGCAGAGAGCTAGGAGAAATATAAATAGGACCAGCGCATTGGAGGCCTGAGAGCCAAACCAGCTCTATCTTATGAAATCAAGAGGTGGAAGCTATGTATGATAACGATTTCAGAGATGCGTGTGAAGAGATTAGGGTAGGGTGGGGGATCTGAGTCATTGAGAACTTACCTTTAACATGAGCAACAGAAAATTATGGAATTCTAGATAGAGGGAAACAAACAACAGACAAAAATGCTGTCCAAGAGAAATCAAAATAGATTTGGAAGTAGTGTTCATTTCCACAAGTGAGGACTGAATAAAAGTTATAATTTCCGTAATTTGAATTGAACCCTTACCAGGCTATTGACTTGAAATGATTTATGTTAGCCTTGGTCTGAAGATAGCTATGTGTCTACTTTAGCAAAGCAGTAGCAGGTCAGGAAAATGTCAAACTTTGAGACTCTTTAAATGAATCCAACAAAATACCTTGTAATGCACAAAGTGAAAGTTTTATAATTTGCATTGTGCATTGTTCAATTGTTATCTATGATATTCATTGTTTAGCTGTTCTTCCTGTTTATTTTAGTGCAGGAAAACATAAAGAATTGTAGGCAGCCGCTTGGACAATACGCACATGGTGGCAGCACTTGGCGGCAGCGATAGACGATTCTACTGTGCATGCGCCCTTCCCGAAGCTCATGCAGGTGCCCCTCCCAAGTGAGCTCATGCAAATTAGGTGTCTCCCGAGCGGGTGCATGCTAACCAATCATGCACCAAACTCGAGCAGGTGCATGCTACCAAACCCCTTCCAAGCAGGTGTATGCTAATGAGGTGATTGCCAGAGAACCAATCCAGGAGAACCACAAGAGCTTGGCCATAGGTATAAAAAGAGGCGCTCTCCAGGCAGTCAGGGCAATTCCATACCACTCCACCATTTTCCACGCCATTCCACCGAGGCAAGAGCAGAGGCAAGAGCAGTGGTGACTACGCAGAAGAAGAGCAGCGGTGACTAGCGAGAGAGAGAGAGAGAGAGAGAGAGAGAGAGAGAGAGAGAGGGGGGGGGGAGCCGCTGCAGCCCATTCTGCAGAAGCGGGAAGAGCCGCAGCACCTAGAAGCAAGAAGCGCGCTAGAAGAGGCTTAATATTTAAAAGAGCTGTGTAACACTTAGAAACATAAAAGAGCTGTGTAACACTTAGAAACCTAAAAGAGCTGTTTAACACAAAAAGAAATTTCCTGAGTAAACAGTCGAGAGAAGAAGTCTTGGTGTTTGGTCGTTATTGCTGCCATCCTGGCAGCAAGGCACCGTACAAAGAATGTAAGAATTTAAATGTTCAGGAAAATATGATCCATATTTAGATTAAAATCAAACTATAGATACACACAATTTACCATTTTCTTTTAAATATTTTTTATTTATGCATGCCTCTGTGTGTATACTGTTGAGTCTGTCTCTGTGTATGTATCTCTGTGTGTACATCTGTGCCTCTATGTCTCTGTGAATGTGCCTGAGTGTGTGTCTGGGTTTGTGTATATACATGTGTTTGTGTGTGTTTGCTGCTCACATGCATGTGGCATCTAGTACATCCCTTTGATCTGGAATTATAAGTGTTTGTAAGCCACAATGTGGGTTCTGGGAACCAAAAGCTGGTCCTCTGCAACAGCAGCAACTACTCGTATCTGTGGGGCCATCTCTCTCTCCAACCCCATAAATAACAGCCTACAAAAATTAATTTGCTATTTTTCCTTATTAGGCATTTTATTAATTTGGGTTTTCATTACTGTGAAGATACAGTCTGAGCCAGGCAACTCTCATAAGGGTAAACATTTAATTGGGAGTGGCTTACAACTTCAGAGGTTCAGTCCATTACCATCACGGTGGGAAGCATGGCAGCATCCAGGCAGACATGGTGTTGGAAGATCCAAAAGATCTACATCTTGATCTGGAGGCACTTAAGAAGAGGAGACTGTCTTCTGTAGGCAGTCAGAGTTAGTCTTTCTTCAGCACTGGGCAGAGCCTGAGCATAGGAAGCCCTTCCCCACAGTGATGCACTTCCTCCAACAAGGCCCCACTTCCTAACCGTGCCACTCCCTATGGGCCAAGCATTCAAACAGGAGTCTATGGGGGCCAAACCTATTCAAACAACCAATGATAGTAAACAATGCTTGTTTGTTTGTTTGTTGTTTTTGTTTGTTTTTGCTATGTGATATCTTTCTGTCCTTTTTAGTGGAATTCTCATATATTTCCAGTAGGGAGGAGAAATGCCATAGTCACTTAGGAAATATGCATATCATAAAACTCAGCAATAGCTCTCTACCCAATTCCCTTTTTAAAAAAGTTGGAACTTGTGCCTTAGACAGAGTAGGCAAGGACACCACCAGTAAGTTATTGAACCCCTAAGCAAGAAAAAAAAAATACCACTTTTAAGTATTCTCTTAAAATAATTAAAAAACACAAATACACTTTATATGATTATTCAGAGTAGTCATAGCAACCAAATATAAACTGAGTGTGATGTGTATCCATAAGAAGTCTACTAAAATAGAACCAAGATACATGTATAACATATGTAAATGAATCTAAAATTTATCACAGTAAGCAAAAAAATATTCCATATAAAAACCATTAGAAGACATTACTAGAAAGAGTAAAAAGGAAAATTGGGTCTGTCGCAGACTGAGATGAAGTTGCAGGGTAGAGAGGACAAAGCCTACAAGTGGTACAGGAAAATACATACCTAAAAAAGCATAGTTTTCAAAACTCACTGAGTTGCACACCTAAAACTGGTGACCTTAACTACATGTTAAGTTTATCTCAATAAAACAAGAAAAAAGAAGTTGAATGGATTTGGAGACAATTCAACCACATTTTAAGTTCACCAGTCTTAATGAAGAAACGACATGGTACTGAATTCAATAGCAAATAACTACTTGTAAATAAAGCTTCTTGAACTAATGTCAAAGAAGGAAATGTCTGCTCACCCTCACAAGGAGCCTTGGAATCCTGCCAAGGAAACTAGCACGCACTAAAGTTGGCACAAAGAAATAAACACTCCATTTTTGTGTTCAGAAGGCTAAGGGTTGCTTTTTGTTTTCTTTTGCAAGATTCAAAGTAGGTTTAATAATTGAATATATGGTTGTAGTGCACACCTGGAATCATTTAGGTTTTTACCCTCCACTGACTTCTATAGTTCCAGACACTTGTCATGCAAATACAATTTCAAGAACCAGAATAACGGAATCAACGGCAGAAGTCATAGGCCTTTGCAGAATTGGCTCACTCTTGGTGGAAAAAGACAGTCACCACTCTCCCCTAAAACTCTGCTGGGCAGCTCCTCCCCATTCTTGGACAACCAAAGTATTTGCTCTGGATTTTTCTTGAGAATTGTTTATTGCTTTTACACGCAACTGATGCAGTTAGGAAAGTATGTTACTTTCAACAGCATCATTCCTTACGCTGATTTTGTCCTTGGTAATATGAGAAACTTGTATCACTGATGTCACCCACAGTCAAAAGCTGCTCCTCCAGAACTTGAGTATATTGCTCATCTGCTCTTCATTTAATTGACTTGCTCATAGTCTATTGAGCATCTCTTTGTAACTGATACCCTACAAGGTGCTGGGGACACAATTGTAATTACAATAGACAGTGATCTAGAACACAGTGTATGCAGTCTAGCAGAAGAGGAAAAGAAGCGAGCAATAAAAAGACCAAAATTTTTTTTTTAAAAAAAATGATGACTCATGATGTTGTCTGTGTGTATGTGTGTGTGTTTGGGTGATATTCAACGAAAGGATATATGGAATTCAGATAGAGTACATGTAACAAAAGATAAATAAAACATGGGAAAATTGCAAAAAAAAAAAAAGAGTGAGGGGGAAATGCCCCAGAAAGTTGAAATTAACAGAAACATGAGAACAAAATTTTAGAAAGAAAGTGAAGGAAAGATGTTCTGCGTGTAGCTGTATTATACACAAATAAAAAGTTAAACATGGAAACGAACACAGACAACTGCAATGGGTGCTAAAGCAACACACATGTATTATTTTGGAGAGCTAATTTAAAGACATTATTTGCTGGGCATAATGGCACATGCCTTTAATTCTAGACTCTGGGAGACAGTGGCAGATGAGACTCTGTGAGTTCAAATTCAGCCTGGTCTACATAGCGAGCTCCAGGCAGACAAGGATGCACAGTCAGACCCTGTCTTAAAAGCAAACAAATAGAACAAGCTAATAATGTCAAAACAAAAGAAATCATCTGCTTTATTACCTCTCCCGCCTGCAAATATAATTTTCTTTCTCTTGTAATTAGTGCATCTGTCATTTTATCTCTTCAGTTCACAGCTATAGGAAACCCATATTAATACTGCTTTTCTTTTAAATCCCTCTCATTGCCGAATAGTTGATGAAAAGGAAACTGTACCCACTTCTTGTGTTTACACAAGATTGTTTTCCTTTATAGGTTACTCTGTGTACACCATTGCATTGATAAGATTCTTTTTCCTAGATGGAAGCAGATTGACTTACTGAAGTGTGAAAGTTTAAGTATGCTAAGTATCAATATAAGTATAAAAGCATAAGATATACTGAAAAATACAGTTCACCAATTTTGCCAAAGAAACGAACTTCTCTCCATTCTCCCAACTGCTCACTTTCTGTTCTTCAGCTCTAAGACGTTTTTGGAATGTTCACTTCATGCTGTACAGTACTCATGTGCTCCATCGTTACAGAACAGGCAGAATCCCATACCCCATGTACCGCCATCAATGTCATGGCTCATGAATTCAATGTGGTTTGCTCAGGATACCACTGTCTAGATTGTGTCCTTTGCATTCTTCTTCATAGTATCTCTAGTTGTTCACATTTTGAGATTTCCACCTTGTGAGCCACAAGCTGTGAACCATCTAGTTTACTTCTCCTCTGCCTTCGGCGTCTCATGAGCAGCTCAAACAGTCGGTATAGTCCTTACTGTATTTCTATAACTTTCTTTTTTGTTGTTTTTGTTTGTTTGTTTATTTGTTTGTTTTTCGAGACAGGGTTTCTCTGTGTAGTCCTGGCTCTCCTGGAACTCACTCTGTAGACCAGACTGGCCTTGAACTCAGAAATCCACCTGCCTCTGCCTCCCAAGTGCTAGGATTAAAGGCGTGCGCCACCACTGCCCAACTGTATTTATTTATTTATTTATTTATTTATTTATTTAATGTATGAATAGCCTGTGTCTGTCTTCAGACACACCCTATAACTTTTTTGAAATTAAAGACAGTTAAGAAACTTCTGCTCAATCTTGAACAAAAACTGTCTTTAAGGTAAAGTGGGATTCCACAGTGGCTAAAACAGAGCCTCCACTTCAAGGGGAGCTCATCAGGTGATACACTCTACTACATTCTAAATTATTTCCCAGATGTTCACTGTAATAGTAACCTCATGTCACCAGAAACAGATATGACTCCGATATGTACTATAGGCACAGAGAGCATGTGTACACAGAAAAGTTCTAAGAGGCTTGAAGTCCCTGGGCCTCCTTGACCCTTGAGAGCAAGTGACTAATGGAAGCATTTCTCCTAGGATGGTTTACCCAGTGCTTTAATATAAGAAGGCTTGAAAGTCTTTATGCAGAACCATAGCATGGTGCATGTTTATATAGATATTGACGTCTCCCCAGTTCTCTGTTCTCTGTATAGCTTCTAGATTCATGATATTTTGACATCTGGGGTCACATGGAGAGTCAGCCATTACAGTCCTTACCCATTCATGGAAAATGAAAAGAACTATGTGAACCTTTCTTACACCAATGAGATTCTACACTCTTACCATTTCCTCTTTTGTACCCACACAGTTATGGCTACTAATTCTCTTCAAATCACCCTGGAAACAGGCATTAGAAAATAAGAAGCTATGCCTGCTCTCACAATATTCCTAAAATGCCTAAGCTAGCCAAGCCATGCCCATTTGCCTTGCCCCTCCTATACTTTCCTGTGGATCCTATACTAAAGGTTCTTCCCTATGCTTTCTCCCTCTACTTCTGCTTCTTGAACTATCCCAGGGCCTCCTTTTGTGGTACTGTGGTATAGTATGGTTCTCCCTCTTGGGAAAAGTGACTAACTATCCCTAGTGAACTGCCCGTGTACAGGCTACAAAATCAGACTGTCTCTTTGTAGCTTCATATTTGTCCATTACTATATTAAAATATTTTCTGCAAATGTATTATCACTAAAAACAATTGTGACTGAATTGCATACTGACAATTATTGATTGAATAGTTCAATCACTGGCCAAGGAGATCCAATAACAGCAAGAAGTTTGGAAAACGTAGCACAACTGTGTCATTGAAGGACTCAAAGAAACGTCAAGTTCATATTTCATACATCCTGAGAGATGCTTCAGTTCTCAACTCCTGTGTTCTAACACTTGCTGGAGGAATCACATCCCTAGTATAGTTCGTAGTTTGAATGCAAGTATGTGGGACTTTTCTAGAAAACTGTAATGTTCTCTTCCGTAGGAGTTGAACAGTTTGGGTTAAGAAAGGGAATAGGCAGCAATTATTAGCCAAAGTTTCAATAAGGACATAAACTTAACCTTTCCTGAGAGTTTCAGTAACATTCTCTAAGACCTTAAGGATTTGTGTAGATTTCAGGTCCTAGTTTGGCCACAGCAAATAGACCATCTTGGTATGCCATCCTATTTCTGTTCCACAGAAAATTCTGCTAAAGAGAGGAAAGACTCTTATATCTTTCAATGCCCTAGAGTATGAACCTAGAGAAGCAAAAGCAGTCTCCAAGTCTATGAAAATAACTGTAAAACCCCAAGACATTTGAGCCTTTTGAAATAAAAATATCAGATAACTCTGATGCTACTAAAGGAATCTATTTATCATGAAAGGCTAGCATTGCTTGAGCACATCTGTTTGATTTTTCTCTAATGGAAAGTTCCAAGAGGTCGGGAGCATTCTGAGAAATCAACTCATGAGGTTTTCTTGGGTTCCTGGAGTATTGATGCTGGACTGAAGTCTATTTATTAAATTCATCTCTGTATTTTGGCAATTAATTTCTCACACCTTGACTTTAGAAATCTGGAAATATCTGGTATTAAACCTTTCAAGTCTATGGGGCTGAATTTTCATAAGCTAATTTGTCTAATTACATGGGTTACTTCCTGCAGTGTTTTCATCCCTGATTTGCCAGGGAGTTATACATGGTGAAGCTTTTAATCTATCATCTGCATCCCTTCGTTTGAGCCCACTGGCAAATGGTTTTGTAAACAGTTGACCCCTGAATGTATCCTTTGAGCCAGGCAGCTCAGCTCCTGTTTCCTTTGACCAAGAGAATAAGCACATTCCACAGACAAGGAATCTCTGAAGAGAAAACTGTGAGTCAAGGTTCATCATCCTTTTGTCACTGTTCAGCTCAGTTCAAATGATGTCATTAACTGAAGGTCAAGAAAGGACATTAAGTCTCAACTCCAAAGAAGCACTTTACTGCAGCTTCTGGAGTGTCCTGTGAAAATTTTCTTCTGACTTTCAAAACTGAAACAATTGTTGTGAATTACAAAAATAAACTATAAATAAAGGGCTTAGTGCTAAAATCAACAAAAGATGGAACCAAGTCCTGCTGGCATATGCTGACAAGTCTAGAAAATTTTGATCACATGATAGGGAAGTAGTCATAAGTAGTAATTCACAAAAATGTTGGTGACACTTACCTGGCCAGCATGGATATTTTAAGGGTGATTTGGAAAGATGAATGGCTAGAAAGGAACTTCCCGAGTTTCTGTTCAAGGTTTAGTAATAAGAACCATCTGAAGTATACTTGAGCAACATGGTTCTTGAACATCAGCAAGTAGGAATGCCATATAAAATGCAGATTATTAGTAAATTTGAATTTCAATTAAGCAAAAAATAGTTATTTTGGGTAAACAAAAAATGATAGGGTCCATGTGTTTATTTGCTAAACTTCCCAATATCTATGGAATTGACCTCAGCTACTATAGTTAGGATCCCATGCTGTTGTTATCAGGTGAATTCTGAGTTCTCCTTCCCTCACCTCAGCTACTATAATTAGGATTTTATGTGATTGTTATTATCAGGTGAACTATGAGTTTTCTTTCCCTCAGGAAAGGCTTCCTATAGTACAGAGTTCAAGACACTTCTAATAGCAGGCTATGCCCAAATTTGCAAGCGTTGAGATTTCTGAATCACTTTTAAGTGAAATTAGGAAATATTTCTCTCCATTCACATAGGGATGATGTAGAGACATTTATACTTTTTTATTGAAGAATTATATTCAAATAAAGGTAGTCTTGATCTTATACTCTGGGTAGGAAGTGAGAAATAGGAAGTAAGGGCAACCTATGGTCTAGCTAGAGTAAGAGTCAAGTGGGTTCATCTTCTCACACATATTCTTCCTTTTCTCTTTTTGTTTTTCACAGTGGCTATAAATGGTTTATATACTAATTACATGATATTATAGATACATTCATGCCCATAAAAACACATAGGTGTGTGTATATATGCATATAAAATAACATGGCATAAGGGATCTTCTTTTGAAATATCTGGAATAAGTTGAAAGATATAGATCAACTGAAATTAAAACATCAATGAGCTAGTAATTATTGATGCCAAGTGTTGTATATTTGACATGTAGTATTTTTTTATGTTGGCATGTTTGAATTAGAGGTTAGATCATTCAAAGTAAATGTATATCAAGAAGCATAATGTATGGAAATCCACTGGTGTATAAGCTATATAATGTAATATATTACAAATATAATCTGTAGCTTTATATATGTATGTATTAAAGTTTTAATATGGAGTACGAACAGAAGTCCTTACATGGCTAGACAATGCTACTCTCAAGACACAGGATATTAAATCAATGACTCACTTACAATCATGAGATACCTCCCTGTGAATTATTGGTCAGGAAGACTCAGGAGGCAATCCCCAAATCACAGACTTTTGCCTTTGTCCGACTCCTATAACTGGAAGATAAGACCCTGCTAGTGAAGACATCACCCACTGATGATGCAAACAATATAGAGATCCACCAGGATCTCCTTCCCTGTTGGCTAGTTTTCATAGCAGAAAGTGTTATCCAGGCTACTAGAGTAGAAAGTAAATCACTGAGCTTACTCAACACCGGATCCTACCTACTATAATATCTATCTGCCTGGCAAGATCCTACAGGTGTAAGGATGCCATGATGATCATAAGGATAACCAACCAGTTATTGATTGGATATGAGGCCTCCTGATCCACATAAAGGATTTAATTTATAGTATTGTGGACTTAGTCAAAAGTCCATGACTAGAGATCATAGTCCCTGGAGAGGAAATTACTGTTGTTGCTTTGCTAAATGATCATGATGTGAACTGCTTTCTAAAAATCTATGTTTACACACATATATTTGTGCAGCTCTGAAGATTAATCAGAAAAGCTTTGTTTTGAGGCCAGGGGTTGCTAACATAGAATGACTCATAACTGGTTAAAATGTTGATTATACATTACTGGAAGAGTCAGCAAAAGATGGGCCACCTATATCAACCTGCCCCATCCAAAGCTCAGGGTATTCCACAGGAAGTGGGAGCAAAAAGAATATAAAGTCCAGAGGATGAGGAAGGATAGCTATAAAATGTTCTCTTCTGAACATGAGATGGATTGCGGATATGTCATGACATCAATGTCTAGAATCTGTGGTTGTGTGATCAACACCTGCACAAGATCAAGCCAGTCAAAATTCTAGCATGGATAGGGTAGGGACCCTAAGGTCCTTCTATTAGAGGAGGAGCTAATTGATACTGAAGGAAGAAGAAACACTATCCTCTGGAGATTTGGCCACTGATAGATCACTCATGCTCCAATGAATATCCCAACACTCCTGTACATAAGAATAGCACTAACTTACAGAAGCTTTGCAATTTTATGACGTCCAGTTTGTGAATTCTTGATCTTAGAGCATGAGCTATTGGTGTTCTGTTCAGGAAATTTTCCCCTGTGCCCATGTGCTTGAGACCCTTCCCCACTTTCTTTTCAATTAGTTTCAGTGTATCTTGTTTTATGTGGAGATCCTTGATCCACTTTGTCTTGAACTTTGTACAAGGAGGTAAGAATGGATTGATTTACACTCTTCTACAAGCTAACCTCCAGTTGAGCCAGCACCATTTGTTGAAAATGATGTCTTTTTTTACACTGGATGGTTTTAGCTTCTATGTCAAAGATCAAGTGACTATAGGTATGTGGGTTCATTTCTAGGTCTTCAATTCTATTCCATTGATCTACCTGCCTGTCACTGTACCAATAACATGCAGTTTTTAATTACAATTGCTCTGTAGTACAGCTTAAGATTTGACCAGAGGTTCTTTTATTGTTGAGAAGTTTTCTCTATCCTGAGTTTTGTGATATTCCAGATGAATTTGCAAATTGCTCTTTCTAAGCCTGCGAAGAATTGAGTTGGAATTTTGATGGGGATTGCATTGAATCTGTAGATTGCTTTTGGCAAGATGGCCACTTTTACTATATTAATCCTAGCAATCCATGAGCATAGGAGATCTTTCCATCTTTTGAGATCTTCTTCAATTTCCTTCTTCAGAGACTAGAAGTAGAGGCTCACAGCCATCCATTGGACTGAGTACAGGGTCCCCAATGAAGGAGCTAGAGAAAG
>NW_022196906.1:73963177-73966923 GCF_008632895.1 Mastomys coucha | reverse complement strand
TTTTTATTCTTTTCTTTGGAGGGAAAACTGGGAAAGGAGATATCATATGACATTTAAATAAAGAAAATATCTAATTAAAAAAGAATAGCACTAATTGACACAGTGCATTACAAATAACAACAGAAACAAAGAAATAATTTAGAGGGAGATTGAATGCGGTCAACTGAAAGGAGTGAGAGGAACTTGGTGATAGATATGATAAAAAATACATGGCATAAATGAATGAATTTTTTGATAAAAAGCTATTAAAGTTTTGAAGAAGCCAGAATTTTTCCCTTGAGTGATAATCATCACTGACATGTCAAAGGGATCTAGATCTAGAAGCAAAAATGCTATTTCCAGCCCCAGAGTTTGCCAGCCCCACAAAAACAGCTTCACCTGAGTGATAAATAGTTGTGGCCAGCGATAGTGGGATGTCTAAAATACTGGGACTAAAGAAAGTCTCTCAGAATACCTGGAGGCATGGGAACAGTGTCCAGAAAAATACAGATGGACCTGAAGTTTGGGGAGGGGAAGCATGTGTTAACTAGGTGAAGTTCTCAGTATAAGTTTGAAGAATCTCTTTTGACAGTGATGTAAAAACATGTAATGTTCAAACTGACTCAGGAAATGTGAACCAAGAATAAAGTATTTGGAGTTCATCTTGTGGAAACAGGCCTAGTGCTTTGGGTTGCCCTAAATGAGGTCTCCTTGTTTAGGGGCACCTTGACATCAACTCTGATAAATGTCATCCAAACTCTGCAAACCTCTGACATTCTCTTTGGATTTCTAGTCACACATTTTAAGATGAGTGTAGCAAGAGATAAGTAAATGAATCATTACTTCCAGAAATGGAAATTATGATTTAAAGATGAAGATAAACTTCAATAATACTCTTAAACAGATGGAGATGATTGAATCATACACAGATCAAATTAATAATGCCTGATGTTATATATTAGCCACATCCCATGTGGAGCACAGAGCTTTATGTCACTGCCGAACAATGAGGAGATGGCTAGATACTCACCCATCAAAATGAACAAAATTCCTCAGACATGAAACTGTGATGCAGTATGTTGTTATTTCTTTCTCTTTCCTAGTTTTTGTTTGCACTTATTTGGGAGATATCTGCAAAGATTATACATTGCATGCCTTTCATTCCTACTCTAATAAGTAATAGTCAGTGGAAATAATGTTCTAATCATAAAGAAATCTTGTTCCAATCAATTGCTCATTGTTAGGGGAAATACTACATGTTAATAAAAAAATACATTTTACTTTCTTCTCACAGGGCAAGTGGGAAGACTATCTGTAGGCCCTGTTTGGCTCTCTTCTGGCCATGGGGTGTATGTAGAGGTGGTACACGTGTTTCAGCCTTACCCACAACTCTGGTTAATTAACCATGCTCTTCCTTCTTCTGGCAAGCTTTGGGATCACAAGGGAAGAAAATGGTTTGTCAACATGACATGAGACTGCGTTTTCTAGTCACCATCTAGAGGAGGACCCCCAAGAGTGAAGCTCTACCAGCATAGAGTGTGATGTGACTGCCACACTTAGTCACTAAGATAGGGGTGTTTTATTGAGATTGAAGTGCAAGTCAACCTATCTTGATATCTACATATCTAGCATACAACACACACCCACCCATACACACACACACACACACACGCGCGCACACACACACACACACACACACACACACACAAGACTTCATACATGAGTCTCTAGGCAGCATTAATCATCACCGTAATTAAATTCAGAACCCTTACTTGGTATTGTCTGAACCAGTTAGAGAACTCTTCCCTGAGGAAGACCATCTTCTTCTACCCTCAGCATTCCTTCTTTGCCTGTAGTTCTTTGCCTTGATTAAAACCAATGTTTTATAGTTGACTTCACTTACAGAATTATTTTATTGAAACTGATTTTCTTATATGAACTTTCGATGGTGACCAGTAAATAACTCTAAACTTTCCTGCATATTACTGAAAGTTGTTTGAATCAACAACTTCATGTAACAAGCAAAATTAAATTACGGGGCAGATTTTTCAGAGCCATTTACAGTTGCTGATCAACACTAACCATGTAATAAAGTCATGAGAATAATATAAGAATATTATTTCATGAAAATATTGTAAATACATTTATACTTCTAAAACATTTAAAGAAAAATACTAACAGAAAAATGGCAAAAAAAATGAGAGAGAAATTACCCACTTCATAAAACTATGAACATTTGAATCATTTTGAAAAGCCATTGAAACTTAGCCATAAAAAGATGAATTTGAGAAATGCATTGAGATATTAATTAAGCAAAAGTCAGGAGCACAAATTTTCTGTTTATTTACCTGAGAAAAATGTGGAGATGTCATTTTCTGCCCTATTAGTGAGGCTGCAAATCACATACTTGTTATTATTTATAATATCAAAATCAGGAACTTTCTGGGTACAAATGGACTTAACCTCACAGGGATCTAGGAGGCTGAGTTTAAGCCAGCATTACTTTTCCAAGATTTCCCATGTCTTGGTGACAAGTGTCTACTGCTGGAAAAGAAGAGTGTAGCCCTTGGTAAACTAAACATTCTCTAGTACAAGCTTGGATATCCAAGAATATTTGGAAAGCACACATGTGTTGTTGAAGTATTTTAAGAAATGTGGATACAGCAGGTTGGATATGTAGGGAAGAGTGAGTGAATCAAAAAATCAAAACTGATCAAAATTCATATAAATTACATTCTAAAAATCAAATAAATAAATTTTTATTTACATTATATATTTTTTACCCTCTGGATCATTTCCAGGATTAAGAAGCTTTTATTTATTTGTTTATTTATTTAATGAAAGCTTCTCAATGTATAGACTTTGCATGGGAAGCAGCGTGTTCACAATGCCTGGTGGTAGAAATGTTAGAGCATTTCATCTTGTGTAAGTTCAACTTCACTATAGAAGTTGAATAATAATTGATGTAGGAAAGTCTAACTCACTGTAGGCTGAACCATTCCTAGCTAAGTAGTCCCCAACTATACAAGAAGGTCAGCTAAGTATAAGCTAGCTAGAGAGCAGTGGATTCTGTAATTGAAGTGTAAGAACACTTCAACTTTCCAAATACAAAACATTACAACTTCACAGAAATTTACACTTGTGACTTCCTATAAACCTTCTAAATTACATTTGTAAACTAAGACTGTCTAAGATGCATCATCTTGTGCTATATTTCTTTTTGTCTTTTTTTCTTGCATATTTTATTTATTTATATTTCAAATGTTATTCCCTCTCCCAGTTTCCCCTCTAGAAACCCCCTATCCCATCCTCCCTCCCCCTGCTTCTGAATGGTTAAAAACTTGATAATGCCTCCACAGGACTAAGGGGTTCCCCTTCCCTAGTGATGCCAGATGAGGCAATCCTCTGCTGAATATCTAGCTGAAGCCATGGGTTCACCCTGTGTCCTCTTTGGAGGGTCTGGTTTGTTAATATTATACTTCTTCCTGTGAGGTTGCAAACACCTTCAGCTGCTAGTCCTTGCCCTAACTTCCCCACTGGGATCCCCATGCTAAGTCCAAAGCTTGGCTGTGTGCATCCGCATTTGTATTGGTCCGGCTCTGTCAGAGCCTCTCAGGGGGCAGCTATACCAGGTTCCTGTCAGTGAGCACTTCTTGGCATCAGCAATAGTGTCTGGGTTTGGTGCCAGCAGATAGATGCCTAGGAAGGGGTGGATGGCCTTTCCTTCAGTTTCTGCTCCACTCTTTTTTTTTTTTTTTTTTTTTTTT
>NW_022196906.1:73930253-73963161 GCF_008632895.1 Mastomys coucha | reverse complement strand
CACTGTAGCTGTACAGATAGTTGTGAGCCTTCATCTGGTTGTTGGGAATTGACTTTAGGACATCTGCTCACTTCAGTAGACCCCACTCGCTCCGGCCCAAAGATTTATTTATTATTATAAATAAGTACACTGTAGCTGTCTTCAGACACACCAGAAGAGGGCATCAGATCTCATTACGGGGAGTTGTGAGCCACCATGTGGTTGCAGGGATTTGAACTCAGGACCTTCGGAAGAGCAGTTGGTGCTCTTACCTACTGAGCCATCTCACCAGCCCTCTGTTCCATTCTTTTTCCCTGTGTTTCCTTTTGACAGGAAGAATTCTGGATTAATATTTTTGAGGTGGGTGGTTGGCCTCATCCTTCAACTGGGGGCCATGCCTATCCACTGGATATGGTCTCTACAGGTTCTATCTCCCCTTTGTTGTGTATTTCAGCTAAAGTCATCCCTGTGAACCTCTTGGATCCCTGGCGTCTGGGACTTTCTAGTGGCTACCTTCAGTTGCCCCTCCCCTACTGCTATATACCTGCTTTCAAATTCTTGACCCTCTGTACTTCTCCCACATCTCCTCCCATATCTGAACTGCCCCACTCTTCTCCCTCCCCCTCCTCTCTCCCTCCCAGATCTCTCTCTCCCTCTATGTCCCAGAGATTATTCTCTTCCTCCTACTGAGTAGTATTGTAGCATCCATACTTTGGTGAGATGGGGAACACTAGGCCACTGAGGCAGAAGCGGGTAGGTGGGTGGAAGAGCACCCTCATAGAGGCAGGGGAGGAATAGGGGATAGGGGGTTTGTGGAGGGGAAACTGGGAAAGGGATAACATTTTAAATGTAAATAAATAAAATTATCAATAAAAATGAACTTGATAATAATATTAGTTGTAAAATGAAGTTCAACTTTAGAATAATTAATAAAATGTTGGGAGGTAATTCTGAGCATTTATTCATGATTTAGTGGACATACTTTACTCTGATTTTTTTTTTTTACTTGAAGTTAAAATATTGCACCATTTCTCCTTTCTCTTTCCTCCTTGTAACCCCTCCAGTATACTTTCTCTGCTTGCTCTCAAACTCAGGACTTCCCGTCTCTTTTGTATATATTCTTAAGTATACAAATATAATATATTCAGCTCAAATAGAATTATAAGAATGCATATGATTTCAAGGATAGTCATGTGATTTGTGTAAACCAGGGAGAACTGTTCTCTGTGAAAGACTATTGTCTCCTGCTCTTGGCATTTCTTCCTTGCTTGAAATTCTTTGTCTGTCTGGGGCCTCATAACATCAAAATGCATAGAACAAGTAATCTTATAGAACCCAGTTCAAAATGATCTATCTATAACATAAGTCTTTCACCTAAGGCTCAAGAAACATTTTGGAAGAGGGGATAGGAAGAGTATAAAGACCAGAAGAATAAGATGCATGCTGTGAGGTTGTGTCTCCTGGAACTATCAGGAAAGCTACACACCTGAAGTTTCACCAGCATGCTTGTCTAAGATGACAGCAATAGACATGTTAATATGGAAGCGGGGCAATTCTGAGCACTTTAAGATGTTGCCAAATATTTCCACTTTTTCTTCCTAATTTTGAACTCCAGAAAATCAGACATGATAAGTTAATACACTCTTTCTTAATTTTCTTAATGATTTAAAACATTTTTTGTCGTACAATAATTGTGTATCTGATAAAATACAGAATAGATGGATTACATGGAGGAAAAAATGAACCAAATGCAGGTAAGCAGCAATGCTGAGAATAGATGGCACATGGCACATACTCTAGGAAATAGTTTTGCATATTTGAAAAGGGGCTATATCTGAAGAAAACCATTTATTATTCTAAAAACATATGGCATGATTAAAAAGAAATGTTTGTCTGCATGTGTTATCCATATTTTCAATATTTTTAAGGAAATGGATTTGATGACAAAAACAGTCCAGTTAAATTTAAAATATCCTGAAAACTCTGGTATAAAATCCTGGATAAACTCTTTCCACTCTGAATTTTTTAATGTACTATTACCTATATTATTCTAACTTCTTTGGAAAAATATTAAGCATAATGAAAAGGGGACCATCTAATCAAGTTTTCATTACACAAATTTAAACAGACTTATTAACCATGTTTTATTCACGTTTTAGTTTGGGTTTTTATGGCTATGAAGTCACACTATGACCATGCAATTTTCATAAAGGAAAACATTTAATTGGAGCTGGCTTACAGTTCAGAGGCTTAGTCTATTATTGTCAAGGCAGGAAGCATGGAGACACGCAGACAGCCATGGTACCGGAGAAGTAGGTTAGAGTTCCATATCCAGACCATCAGGCAACAGGAAGAGAAAGTGACACTGGACCTGCTTAGAGCATGTGAACTCTCAAAGGCCACCTCCACTGGCACACTTCCTCCAACAAAGTCACACCTACTCTACCAGGCCACAGCTCTTAATAGTGCCACTCTTTATAGGCCTATGGAGGACAGTTTCATTAAAAACACACACACACACACACACACACACACACACACACACTACATAATTCAAAGTCTCTGTGTTCATTGTGAGATTCATCTTTAAAACAGAAAGATTAAGTCTGAAACAGCTTCCTGCAACTGGAATGGATATCCTTTCAAAGCTCCGAATGATTCTGTGATCAGCTTCCGTATAGGAAGAAGTTGATTAATAGGAAGAAAGAAAGCAAGCTTGCAAGTCAAGCTTGCCAAGGAAGGAAGGGAGAGGAGAAAATGGAAAACGTGGTGTATTGAAACATCTCTGTCCATTTTATTAAAATTCCTCACATCACCACTTTCTTCCTGTCATCTCTCCAGTACAAATTATTTCTTGAAATTGTGTAGGAAAAAGGAAAAAGTCTTTTTTTAAAAAATCATTGAAATAGAAAAAAGAGTAAAAAAAAAAAAAGGGAATTTTTAAAATAATCTCAATACCTTGAAATTTTCAAGGCAGATTTTCTTAGTCCCTTCAGTGTTTGACTGTAATCTACAATCTAAGATAAACACTTTATCTCTCTATGTTTCTTTTGGTCAGAGAGTTTTATTTTAGTAACATAACTGAAAGTAAAATTGAAGTGAAATAATTTTACTAGTATAGTTTTAGAACAATTCTTTTGTCTAATAACAATTTGAATAAATATATGACACATAACCAAAAATTTGAGTTTAGTAAAAGTTGTAACAGGGTACACAGTTTTGTTACTTTTTTATTGTAGCTAAAAAAATATTTATTCAGGAAGAAACACAGATTTGCATTACAGTCTTAGAAGTTAAGGGGTGATTGAATGACTTAACATATGCCTTTGAGGAAATGGAACTCCTGTAGCAACGTTCACAAAGCTCGTGCAGAAACATTGGCATTACCTGCCTTTGCCACCAGTGTATGGCCTTTCTGGGGGAAGTGATCAAATGTCTGTTCAACCCAGATCAGACATTGGTAACAGACCAAATAAACACTTCCATTGAAGCCTGACTTCGTAGATCAGTGACAATAGGTTTATCTGGGTTACTTACAGGAACATAGATAAAGGGTTATTTACTCAAAGACAGCAGCAGCAGCAGCAGGAATCCCACACCAGGACTGGCTGGCGATAAATATAAAAACTGTATCTCTACAGCTTCCTTCCAGGATTCCTGAAAAGCTGCAAAATATACTAAGGCCATGGTGCTACAAATTTTACTAAGATGCCACACCTAGGCATCTCTTGTCACCAAATGGTGTTCAGTTCTGGGAGTGGGTTATACCTAATTGAATTGTTGGCCAAGACTGTTCTATGGGAACCCTCAAACAACCCAGGCTATTGGCAATGGTATAGGGTATTTGGATTATACCTAATTGAGTTATTGATCAAAACTGTTCTATGGGAACCCTCAAGCAACCCAGAATATTGGCAATGGTATAGAATATTTACCACAAACTGATGGTAAGCCTCTATTGCTGAAGATGAGATCTATACAATCCATGAGATATAACCCATACCCAACACTAATTAGGTGATCAACAAAGACAAAATTACCCTAGGATTTAAGTAAAACAAAATACTACTTATCTAAATGATATTCTGCTATACTCATAGATCAATGCCTTATTTAGCCTTGATCATCAGAGAACTCTTGAAGTAGATGGGAACAGAAACAGAGACCCACAACTGGACAATGTACAGAAAGTGAGAAACCTTGGAACACTTAGCCCTAAATAGAATGTTACCATGAAATCCCTCCCCTCAAAGCTCACAGATGGAAAGGCTATAAGCGCCAGAGGGGATTGAAGACACTAAGAGAATAAAGATCTCTAAATCAGCATAATCAAAACTCATATGAACTCACCGAGACTGAGGCAGCATGCATATGGCCTGCATGGTTTGCACAAAGCCCTCTGTGTATGTATTATGATGTAGGCTTAGATTTTTCAAAACCTGCTTTTAATATGGGTTCTTAAATGCTTTACCCTCCCTTCTAGCCCACCACCCACAAGAGGTAGTGGAAAGGAAGGGTTATTAGGATACAGGGAAAGTAGACCTGTTTAGAAATAGTTCCTTGGAACAAATCTAATCTGCATTGTCAGGATATGAGCAGTTCAATTCAGTAGTGTCAGGATAGCAAATATGAATCAGGAGCAGTGGCACAGGCCAGCAGAAACAGCCAGGCCTCTGCCGAACTGGCACAAGCCAGCCGAAGAAACCAGGACCAGCAGGTATGCCAGGGCCAGTAGAAGTTCTCTGCCATGCCTTTCTTAACAAAGTGATGATCAGCAAAGATAAAGACAGACCAAGGAAGCATTTTAAAGCTAACTATGCGAGCCAGCCAGCACTGTCCATTTAAATCTATTTACTCCCTCCAAACATTACATGTCCTCCCAAGGGTCTTGCCTCAGCAAAACACCATGTGAGTCTGTCTTAGCAAAACTCTGCATGAGTCTGTATCAGGTGACATATCCAGGAACCTCCACCTTACTCTGTCAATTGGCCCAAGTCCAAGGAAGCAGCAGGAAGCCACCAGAAGGGTTTTTGTGTGTTTCTTTCTTATGAAGTCATGACAAAGAATGACCAGGAAGGAATGGCAAGGCATACCAATACCATCCAGAGTCGTCTGTTGGGCTATATTTATATTTTTTTCTTAATGTCATGCATCCTTTCATGTATTTTCTTTAGAAAAACATCTTTTCACCTGTGTGTCCCGGCAAAGCATCATTTGAATAACCGACTTTCTAAAGAAACCAGAAGTTTCCACTTCATTATGGCTTCCAGTTTAGTGTTATAATGGGATTGCTGAGTTTGCAAGTGAGTGGATCTCTGACTCCTGCGCCTTCTCTTGGGTCCTTTTATTTCTGTTGCTTTCTCTTGTACAAGTTTGGTGTGGTAGTTTTTGTTTTATCTTGTTATATTTCATTTAGTTATCACTTAAAAAAATGAAATGATAAAATTTGCTGGCAAATGGATGGAATAAGAATAAATCATCATGAGTGAAGTAATCCAGACTCAGAAATACAGTATGGTATATATTTAATTATATGTGGATATTATCTGTTAAGTCAATGATAAGAAAGCTACAACTTAAAGAACCATAGAGACTAGACACACAGAAACATACTAGGAGGGACATATAAATCTCCCTAGGAAGGAGGAAAAGAATAGATAGTTATGGATGGGTGGAGGTGGGCAAATCTAGAATGGGTGGATCAAGCAGTGAGGGAGAGGGAAAAGAATGACAAGGGAGGGAACACAGGGTAAGACAAACAAAATTACAGGCCATTTCAGGGGCAGTATGAAAGCTTAATACAACAGAAGCTTTCAAAAGTATATACATTTATGATGGCAATCTAAATGAAATTGTCAAATAAAGGGGGAGGCAGAGGTGCCCCGGACATCCCAAATGGTGTTCAGTACTTGGTTATACCTAATTGAGTTGTTAGCAAAAAGGGTACCATGGGAATTGTCAAACAACCCAGGATATTGGGAAGGCTATAGGGTACTTGCCACAAACTGAGGGTAAGGCCCTATTGCTGAAGATGAGACCTATATAACTTATTGAACATGGACCTAGTGCAATCCAGAGCCATCATCCCAATGGGCTTGGTTCTTGGTTTTGGAGACAAAGTTACAAGTGGTTTCAAGCCACCTGACAGGCATGCTGGGAACCAAACACAGGTCCTTGGAAGAATAATATACACTCTTAACACATTAATCATTTCATTCGCCTTAAACGAAGTTTTGGTTTTCTTTAATTTAAAACAAAGTACATGCCGGGCGGTGGTGGCGCACGCCTTTAATCCCAGCACTTGGGAGGCAGAGGCAGGCGGATTTCTGAGTTCGAGGCCAGCCTGGTCTCCAGAGTGAGTTCCAGGACAGCCAGGGCTATACAGAGAAACCCTGTCTCGAAAAAAAATCAAAAAAAAAAAAAAAAAAAAAAAAAAAAAACAAAGTACAAATGTGAAGTAAAAATGACAAAGTACTGGGAAAATGTTTAATTTTCTCTCAAGAGGGTAATAATTATTGGGATGGAAGTGTTAAAATAGAAATTTCTCTGCAGATAGAAATGTAGAGAGGGGTGTAGGAGGAGAGCTAAAGTTGAATAAAAGAAAAAGCAAGCAGAAGCCACTTTTATTCTGCACATTAATTTTAAAGTAGCACCACTGTAAAAATGAAAAACTTCTAGACATTAATATAAAATATTTTTTGTGAGACTTATTATCTATAGAGATGAAAAATATAGTGATATAAACAGAGCTCTAACACCTTTCTGAACTTCAAAATTAAAAGGAAATTTTCATGATCATTTTAAAATAAATCATTCAATTAGCAGCTTCCTGTATCACTTCCACCTGGGTGCAGTAGAATTTTTTGGCTTTGGACTCAGATTCTTTTAGTCCAACATTTCTGGAATGAATGAACCACATCAGCTCAAGCCACATGGACTGTAAATCTTTCACCTTTAAAAATAAAATAAAGCATAGCTCTTAGCTCCTCATCATAAATCCAAATCTTGATTATTTCTGGAAATCACAAATATTTTCTTTATTTGTGATGCCAGAAACAATACTTTCCAGCAACATGAATGACTCTGCTGCTCCTTTTGATTTTTTTCCCAATGTCTTGAAAAGATTGGACAGATCTATATGTCTGCATTTGTGTGTCTTTCATTTTTCTTTTTTGTCATCTCATCTGCAAGGAAAGAGATGAAAACTACAACATGTAATGACAATGGCATTTATAGAGAAGTAAACACATGTGAGCACTACAATGTGGCAAATATACAGTACTGCAGTAACTGAGGCAAACAAACTTAGTAGCCTGAGACTGTATCTGGATTGTGTTATGTAGCGACCCACCTTCTAGCAATCACTTGACACCCTAGCTCCTTGACCTACATATTCCATGCACACATCCCACTCTGAAGGATATACCCAGCAGCTCCTGACCCCTTGTGTATCAGGCTAGCATTCATTGAATGATAGTTTGGTTCTTCTTTCCTTACAACAATCAAACGGAAAAAGATTTTATTCAGATATATTAAGGCACTCAATACAAAGACTGAAAAGGCTCCTCCAGCTTGGACTGGTTTGGAGTACATGCTCTGTAAGGCAAAATGGTGTCCTGAAGTGAACTTGCACAGAAAGTCCCTACTTACTATTCTATGCCTATGCATAATTGGACATGCATGAGATTAAAATTAGATGCATTATGGGAAATGATATCCACAGCAGAAATATGATTATGTGACCTAACCTATCAATTAAAACATCACCTCTCCCTGCCCCACATGCACACCAAATCCAAGGGCTCCATAAAAGGAAACTTTAAACAATGATCCATGCTCTTGAGTATCTACATTCCAGTGACCCTCTTGTCCCTTGAAGTATATTCTGATTTCCTTTGAAATTCTGTGTAAGCCTCTTTAAATAAGAGGCCACTGCAAATTTCCATTCATTCTCCTGGCCCTCTGGGCCTCTCTCCTGTCTCTTCCCACATCTGATATTGTTCCTCATTTTTCTCCTCTTCCCCTCTCCCACCCATTTCCTTTCTCATCTGTCTGCTATGACTATTTTGTTCCCCCCTTTAAGTATGATTTCAAGCATCTTTGCTTGTATCTTCCTTCTTTTTTAACTTCTTTGTGTCTAGGTGGTTTATCATGGGTATTCTGTACTTTTTGGCTGATATTCACTTATCAGTGAGTACATACCATGCATGTTCTTTTGGGTCTGGGTTAACTCATTCAAGATGATATTTTTTAGTCCCATCCATTTGCCTGAAAAACTCATAATGTCTTTATCTTTAATAGCTGGATAATATTCCATTGTGTAAATAAACCACATTTTCTGTAAGAAATTTGTGTTGTTTCTAGTTTCTGTCTATTATGAAAAAGGCTGTTATGGGTGTAAGGTGGAATCTCAGAGTCATTTTGATTTGCATTTCTATGATGACTATGGATGTTAAACATTTCTTTAAGGGCTTCTTGGCTACTTGTTTAGCTCTGTATTTCATCTTTAAATTGGTTTATATGGTTTTTTGGAGTCTACCTTCTTGAATTCTTTATATTAGGCCTCTATCAGATGTAGGGTTAGTGAAGATCTTTTCCCAGTCTATAGGCTGCATTTTATCCTACTGACAGTGTCTTTTGCCCTACAGAAGCTTTTCAGTTTCATGAAGTCTCATTTATCAATTATTAATCTTAGAGCCTGAGTCATTTGTGTTCTGTTCATGAAAATTGCCCATGTGTCAATGTGTTCAAGGCTACTTCACAATTTCTCTTCTATTAGATTCAGTGTGTCTGGTTTTATGTTGAGGTTATTGATCCACTTGAACTTGAGTTTTGTGCAGGGTGACAAAAATCGTTCAATTTGCATTCTTCTACATGCAGACATGCAGTTAGATCAGCACCATTTGTTGAAGTTGCTTTCTTTTTATTCCATTGTATGGTTTTGACTTCTTTGTCAAAAATCAAGTGCCCATAGGTGTATTGGCTTATTTCTGGGTCCTCGATTTTATTCCATTGATCAACCTGTCTGTTTCTTTACCAGTATCATGCAGCTTTTATCACTAGTGCTTTGTAGTACAGCTTGTGGTCAGAGATGGTAGGACTCTCTAGGAAGTCCCAGAGACCTGGGATGGGGGAGGTTCCCAGGAGTCTATGTTGGTGACCTTAGCCAAAATGCCTAACAAAGGCACATGGAGCCTGAGGAGGCCACCTTTTGTAGCCAGGCAGGATCCCAGTGGAGGGATAAGGACACAAAACTACCCACAAACTTTTGACCTAAAATTTGTCCTGTCTAAAAGCAATGCAAAGGCAAGTATAGAACAGAGGCTGAAGGAATGGCCAAACAATAACTGATCAGACTTGAAAATCATCCCATGAATGAGCACCAATCCCTTCCATTATTGATACCGTGTTATGTTTACAAATAGGAGCCTAGAATAACTACCCTCTATCTATAACTATCAGTAGCAGATTGAAACAGACCCAAACATTGGATGGAGTTCGGGGACTCTATGGAAGAGTTGGGAGAAGGTTTGAAGACCCAGAAGCGGGGTTGGAATCTACTAGGAGAATCAAGAGAGTCAATTAACTTTTACCGCTGGAATCTCTGAGACTGAGCTACCAATGAAAGAACATAGATGGGCTAGAATACCATAGTGCATATATAGCACACATGCAACTCAGTCTCTAACTGGGTTCCCCAACCCAGCTAGAGATTGAATGCTGGATCGAACGCTATCCCTGAAGCTGTAGCCTGACTGTGGTATCTTGTCCCCAAAAGGGCTGTCTTGTCTGGCCTCCATGAAACAAGATGCACCTAATCAACCACAGAGTTGATTCACCATGGTGGGATAATATCCAGTGAGGGACTCACTCTCTCAGAAGAGAAGGGGAGTGGGGCTCAGGGGAGGAACTCTATGAGGGGGACCAGGAAGGGGGCAGTGTTTGGGGATATAAGTAAGTAAGTAAATAAATCACTAACTTGGAAAAATGTCATGTAGACCTCATCTTCCTGAGGAACTACCATACTGATTCTCATAGTTGCTCTACAAGTTTGCACTCCTCCCAGTGAAGAATGAGTGTCCCCTTCCTCCCCAACCTCTCCAGCATGAATTGTCACTTGTTCTATTGACCTTAGCTCTTCTGACTGGTGTAAGATGAAGCCCATTGAAAGCATTCTAATCTATTTCCTTTTAAGTTTCTTTATATTTCAATTTTCAACAATAATTCCTTCCTAATTTAAATACTTTACTGACTAGAAATAATAACTCAAATTGAAGCAGCTGCAACCATTAGGGAATACTCTGTGTTTCAAGGAGGATTCATATTCAGAGAGATTTCAAGTGATGGTTTTTCCTCTTTTTCAGATGCTTGATGTCTAGAGCAAAAAGATGGTTTAACTGTCACATGTCAGATATTCGAGTAATACAATGTATTGTAAGATTTCTGCTAGTTTAGTTTAGCCGACAAAATGAAGGGTGAAAATGTAATCTGAAAAAAGTTGTATGTATCAAGAATGAATGAGGGTGTTTGCTGATAAATTCCAACTCACCCTCCCTTTCACAGCTCCTAGAAGGGGAACAGCGACAGGGTGTTACCCTTTCTGCAATAAATAGCCAAGCTTCCATTGGGAGTCAAAGTAATGTACACTCTATTATAATATGTAAGTAACAATGAGATTTCTGATGGCAATTTATTGTGGTTTGATTATTTTATCACATGTTACAGACTTTAAAAGGTATGAGGGTCTTGAGTTGTTTAATTGGTGGAGTGATTTGTCTGGCATGCTGGAGACCCTGAGTACATTTTTCAGCAGCATGAAATCCAGGTGCTATGCAATTCTAGCACTGGGGAGATAGAAGCAGAAAGATTAGTAGTTCAAGGTCAGCCTTGGTTACATAGGGAGTTTGGAGTTAGAATGAACTACCTAAGATCCTGTCCTGGAAGAGAAAAAAAACAAGTATTGGAATGATAAACTATGAGTTGAATTTCTTTCTAAATTTAAAAATCAGAATGACATTTTGTTCAAAACTGTTTTCAAGTAATCATCCTACACACATACATTTTCTCTAGTTGTTACTACCCACAATTTATTCTATTTCATTGTAGCAGTCTTTAGATAAAATGAAAAGAGATAGCAAACACCATTATTTCACTGGTATCTATCATGGTTTGAATCTGGTCTACGCCTAACTTTTAAATGCTCCTGTTTGAAACACCTGGTACCCAGCAAGTGGCACTTTGGAACTGTGGAACTTTAGGATGATGTGCCAGCTGGCAAAAGCTAAGTGACTGTGGGTGGTCTTCTGAAGTTTATGCTCAGTGCACAGATCTTGCAATGGTCTGCTTCCTGGTCTGCTGAATATAAATATCCATCCTCAGACATAAGGTCTTGATACTATGGTGTTCGGCCTACATACATTGGGCCAAGCAAGTATAAATTGAACTCTGTAAAACCATAAGCCAAAATAAATATCTCCATTATTCAAGTTGTTTCTGTCAGGCAATTAGTCTCAGCAATGAAAAAAGTAATGCACCAATTTATCTGATATTAAGTTAGTTGTCTGGAATTTGCATTAGGAGTCTGTAGTTGCCAGCCACATCTTACTTCTTTTCCTTAGCAACAGAATGGTCAAAATGTTGAGTTTTAGTGTGTCACAGCCTTTTAGGGAATGGGAAAAAACCCACATCCTTTGCAGGTCAGTGTGACCCAGAACTAATTTCTAGACAATTGAATATGAAATAGCTTTCAGAACATAAGTGGGACTTTACTGATGTTACAATTGTCACACATGAGGCTTAAAAATGAGGTTGGATGGGCTCAGAGGTACAAATACCTTAGGAAGAGAAAAAAAGAAAAATGGAAAAATGTGGACTCACAGGATCAATGCCTCTACTTGGGAGCTGGAAGCAGATGTCCTTTCTTTCTGATGAATTTGGCTTATGTCAGGACGGATGGCTTCCTCACTCCACAGAAGGCTGAGAGCTAGGAGGTGGAGGTGATGCTTGAAAACATCAGAGAAAACTTCAAACCAGGCATCATGAACCCTGTATCATTACTGAGCAGTGACACCAGTAGTATAAAATCATTTTTTGGGCAACAAGACCTCAAAAAAATTATCTCTGAAATTCAAATGTAGCGAAATGAGGATGGAGCGAGAAAGAAAACGTGAGGAATGCAGGTTAGTGCAGCCATGGGTGAATTCGGTTGCAGAGTCCTGAGCAATGTAATGAAAACCCAAAGTACTCTATGTGAAAATGACTGAACAGTGGGCAAATACAAGAACAAAGAGAGTAAGTCCACTGAGATTGGCCACAGCCACCTGACCCAGGAGCACCCCATTACATGTCACTATGAGGAAATGCTCTGGTGACAAAAATGAATCTAGAGAAAATGTTATCTAAGCATGTATGTATACCTTTGATATTTGTGTACATACTGCAAATACTGTCATATATGTTTTTGTACATATTATTTTATAGTCAGAAACAAGTGCAGAGAAAATCACAAGAGATTTCAGAGGTCACTCGGCAGCACTAAAGAACAGCAAGAACTTAAAGCAGGCAGACTGCTCAATTTGTGAACATTTTACTGTCATTTTATTTTTATAGACTAAGGAAACAAGACAAAAATAGAATACAAAAATAAACAGCCCATGCAGACCCCACCTTACTGATAACAAAATCTTTTCTGGGTCTCAAGTTATTTGAATAAGTCCTTGCTATGTATCTTGGGGTGTTCTTGAACTCCTGATCTTCTTGCCTCAGCATTCTGATGAGAACAGAAATATGAGTTACTGTACCTGGGTGAATTGAATCATACTGTCACAATAGGCCACAAAGTGTGTGTGTATGTGTGTGTGTGTGTGTGTGTGTGTGTGTATACATAATACATATATATACATACACACACACACATACACACACACGCACACACACACATATATATATATAAAATAAACATTACCATGTATGGTTTTGTGTTCCATGGTAGCAACCTAACTTATAGGCTGTAAGTTATGAAACACACGCATACATATGCACACGCACACACACATGTACATGCACACACACAGGTATTTTAATGATGGCTGCTAAAACAACTGCTAAGCTGATTTTTAATGTAGTCATTTTAGAGTTGCTGAATTATGACTTTCTTTTACAGAAAGATTTAAACATAAATATAGAAAAATAGTCATTTTATTCTCAGAATTTAGTAGCCAAACTTAATGTGCCATACTGACGAAAATGTGATAAACATTAACGCAGAATAGGAGACATCTGAGGTGCCTCTCCATTTCTCATCTTTTCTAGGGAGTGATTGTCATAGGAAATGCCTTGCTGCTATCTGTACATTCGTGTGCCAGGCTGTGACAGTGCATAGAATGCAGTCTTTGTCCTCCAGTAAGATATCCCACTGTTAACAGTCACTGTCAGAACACTGAGGCTACAACTCACATCCAGGCGTTTACCATCTAGAAATCTTCAGTAAGGTTGACTGTCAAATTTACTTTTGAAAACTTTACTAAGAAAACAGTCTTAGCCGGGCAGTGGTGGCACACGCCTTTAATTCCAGCACTTGGGAGGCAGAGGCAGGCAGATTTCTGACTTCGAGGCCAGCCTGGTCTACAGAGTGAGTTCCAGGACAGCCAGGGCTACACAGAGAAACCCTGTCTCGAAAAACCACCAACAACAACAACAAAAAAGAAAATAGTCTGACAATTTTAAGGAGAAAACAAGATGGTAGAAAACTCCAGACAGGGCGAGGCAGGGTCTCCAGTGAATGTTCTAAGGAAAGCTGAAAATAGCTTCAGAAAAGCAACACTGAACTGCTGGGGGAAAGGAACGTACTCCATCCTAACTGTATCCCCAAAATCATGTCACAAATTTAGTACCCTTTTGTTATAAAACTATCAACTTTAAATGATAAAATCAGGATAACATTTTTTTTTCTATATAGTGTTAGAAAAATGCATGCTTCTGTGCAGACGGTAGTACCTCACTTTCCATTTTTCTACCAATTTATATTTCAATGAGAAAGAATAAATTGTAGCTTCATCAACTTGTTTTTAGTAGCTTCTTTGGAATGATAGGCTCGGCCTCACTGTGAAAGCCATTAATTAGATAGGAAGGCCACATTGTCTTATGTGTTAAAGTACAGTGTTTTAGGGTGGGCCTCCCTTTCCTTGGGGGTCATTGGTCAGTGACCCATAAGGGCAAAGGGAGCACAAAAGACAAGCAGGGTTTGGATGGCAGTGAGTATGATGGAAGGACTTCCAGAGATAGCTTCTATGACACAGCTCTATTTTTTTTGTTGTTGTTGTTGTTCCTGGGATAGAATATATAAGAAATCTTAGGGGTACAGGAGGAAATGGCTGATTGATCATAACACAGTACCTAAGTATGAGGAGAAAGCTAGAGTAGAATTTATGACCTGAGTCAGGTAGTGTTTGCCCAGAGCTCTGCACAGGGTTGTTCTTCAGAAAAGACCAGGCATCTGTGCTCAGAGATACTCTAGAAGTAAGGTTAGGCAGAAAAGGGGAAACCCTGCTGAGAAAGGGAGCCCTCTATTTTGCACTGAGCTAAGAGAGCTATTTGGACACTGTGGACTGCAACTTTAATAGTAGATTTCTCCAACATATTGTATATTGCATTTAACAATATCACAGACTGAATACAGTGTTTCAGTGATTCGTATAATGCATTCAACAGTACCACAGTCATAGCAATGACCACAAGATGCTCAGATCGACACACTTTCTCTATGTTGGCCAGTCTGTTCATTGTAGATGTCCCTGGGCCTTCATCCAGGGAATCAGATGGTATATTTTTCACTTATATTTCACTTATTTTTCATATTATACAGAAGTTTCAACTCTTTAATATGGGTCACAGTTCAATGTGCACACCCAGTTCTTCTCCCTCCCATCAGGAGTTCAGTGTTAACTCCACACTGCAACTTAGACACTTCATGTCTACAGGGGGAGTACAGCATAAACCACACTCATTTAATAAAAATATCCTGGAATTTCATACATTTCTACCCCTCTGGCCATATGTTGGCCAGATGATAACATGAAGATACCAGGGAGGTTAGACAATGTAGTCTATTTTGGGAATTGTGTTTCCATTTAAAATCCCGGAATCTCCATTCTTTCAGGAGAAGGAAGTGGTTATAGGAGTAAAGAATTAATCACTATTATAACTGAGTGCATTTCTCCAACTCATTTCCCCATCAATTGACTATGAATTCTATATATATCTAATACATAATTGTCAGTGCTTCCCATTAAAGACATTTTTAATCAACTGTAAGGTGAAATAGTCCTATATTTGAGTCCTTCCTTGTGTCAATTTTTAGTCATTGTGATAAAAGACTTGAGAAAATCAATTTAAGAGGAGAAAACTTTGTTTCAGCTCACAGTTTCAGAGATTCCAAACACGTGGCACTGTTGTTTCTAGGGTTGTGGTGAGGAAAAACATGGCACCAGAAGGAGTGGGAGAAGAGAGAAATAAGATCAAGTATATGTAGAATAAGTGGCCGTGCCTCCAGACAAAACTGGTAAGGTTGAGCAGGGTCAACCTTGAGAATGACAGGAGTAGAGTCAGATCCCTGCAAACTGTTTGATTTGGAACACAGAACCATGACACCTCACTGAGAGAACCATAATAATCTGTTAAAAGTAGACACCCTGAGAGGAAGCAAGGACCCACCTACCCTGTTTTCCATCCCCCAGTAGTGCCCAACACAGGAGATTGGGAACCACAGAAACTGTCCCAGATCTCAATGCTCCCACCCCGAGAAAACACATGTTGGGCCTTATTCAGCCAGATACTGAGGCCTGGTGAGGAAGCCTGAGCCTTTGCTCCAGTTTAGAGACCTGTCTTGTTCACTTCTGTACTGCAGTGACTTACCACCACCTGCTTAAGCCTGTCTCTGCCTAGCTACCGCTCATGTATCAATTTCTTATAGGCCCGGTGAGATCACCCGACAACCCTCATCATCTCACATCACCCCATACATCATCTCACCCCATACCATCCGTCACCCTTCCGCAACCCCTACGTCATCTTGCCTCACCAAAAATCCCCACCTCCTTCCTCAACCGTATATAAACAAAAGATTGATACAATAAAATGAGTACCTGCTTTGACAGACTTCTGACTGCGTGTGTGTATTTTAGGCCAAGACACTTACTATCCAGACCAGCCCTGAGAGACTCTGCCAGACCGGGTTCTCTCCTCTTGCCCGGACCTGCCAGCCTAGAACCGACAAACATGTGCTGAGGACCCCTCTTTCAGAGGGTGTTCTGCCTCCCCTGGCAGCTTGCCAGCAGTACTCGGGGGCCCCAAAAGGTCAGGAAGACATCCAGCCTGGCAAGCAGAGACATACCACTTGAAAGAGTACTTCCAGTAACCCAGAACTTCCAAGCAGAGCCTGCTTCCAAGGTTTCCACTTCCTCCTGATAGTGCCATAGGCACAAACACAAAGGTCAAGCTCTTCTCAACATAACGAGCCTTTGTGGGGACATCACTTGCAAATGGAGGCTCTACTCCACGCTGTTGATTAAAATTCAGAACATTGGCAAATAATAAAGTTAATTTATAGATGAACTTTAAAATGCTTGTGCTATGGTAACTGCTAATGAACATACATTTTCCCTGCTGACTTTCAGGCTGATCCTTGTAAAAGTTAGTAGTCTCAGCAGAGGAATGCACTTTATTCCCAGCACTTCACCACAATAGATAAATAGGTGGGTGTTCTTCAGTGAGTTTGAGGCCAGCCCTGTGTATATTGTGAGATCCTTGTTCATACAAACAACAATAACAATACCTAACTAATACGCACATGTACATGCCCAAACTAAGCCTCATCTACAACTTTGTGAGTAATTCTACTCTTACTGCATCCTCTCTGAATAGTCAATTGTCGAGACTTAGTTTGGTGTTTAGTTTTCTTTTTATTGAATGTTCTCTTTCTCAAATACCATGCCTTGTCATTATGTTTGTTCATTCTATTCATGCACGTATTGGGAGCTTTGAAATCTATATCTCCACTGTGGATAAAGCTTATGCAAAGCAACTGACACAATTTAAGAAATATGTTTATATGTGTTTACATGCTAACAGACTTAAAACACTTAAAGCTGTTTCTAAAACACAAGATGGTGTTTCATGTGCATGCATGTATGTGACATACATATTTTAATCTAATTTACACAGGGTGTTCCTGCCTTAGTCTCTAAGAGTTTAGATTTTGGAACTGATTAAAAAGTTGATGTGTTTTGAGAAAACTTCCCATTGAGGAGCAAATGCTGACTCACTCAACTTCAAATATGTAACCACATGACAGGTTTTGACCTAAGTCAGTTATCTTCTCATTCACCTTCAGTTACAATTTTCTGGTGTACCAATTACTTTGAATGGATATAATACATTTAATGAATAATTTGACTTTAGTGGTATCTTTTAAAGGACAAACAGGCAGGTGTTCTTCACTTTCTACAGCATCATAATACTTTCTTCTAACAAAGTTGAAAGTCAAATAGAAAGTGAGAAGCGACGCTCTCCCTCAGTCACTGGGAAGTCTATCAAGTGAGACGAGCCTATGACAATTCTTCTAGCCTCTCACTTTGACTTACAAACATTAACTTTTACTTTTTATTATATGTATGAATGTGGGGGTATGCTCCTATGTGTGTGCCTGCACAGGCCCAAAGGTCTGAGGTTCAGGCAGGAACTATATCATGTGGATTCTGGGAACCAAACCTGGTTTCTCTGCAAGAGCAGATGACTCTGATGCACTAAGCCATCACTCCAGAACCTTGACCCTTGGCTTTTTATTCTCTTTACATCTCATCTTCTGCCTAGATTCTGTTTCTGTTTTTTTTCTTCTCTGGTTTTTCAAATCTTCTCTATGCTCTGACTCTCTTAACTCTGCTTTTTATTATGGGATGTGCCATACACTGACTTCTGAGTCCTTCCTCTGCCTTGTCTCCTTCATTCACTGAGTAGGATGGCAGGAAATAGAGACAGAGTAGAAACAGAGAGTTAACTTAGCTCTTGTGCAGGGTTTAGTGTAGCCTGGTGAGAGTGCATGATTGCAGCAGACACAGTAAATCAGTGAGAAAGGAATGGCAACTACTAAAATAATGTTAAAATGAATAACTGAATGATATGTATTAATCACAAATGTTTCACGTGCTTGGAATCAGATCAGACAAGGAAACATTGTCTGGACTTGAAAATTAAATGATGGGAAAGCAGGCAAAGATTAAAATAGATTAGACTTTTGTCTTAGAAGTAGTTTTTGCCTTAATATTTGGTAAATGATAAATCAAACTTGTCTCCAACTATAGCAGGACATCACTGTCAAGGCTATGCCTTGGATTATTGTATGGAAGACAAAGAGCTTCCCAGCTTAGTGTCTGTTTTATGGAATGATGACTGCATTTGCCCATATGGTGGAATTTAAAAATGCTTTGCCGAAACTCCTGAAAAAGCTTTCTCTCTCCCAGAATCTGTGTTCTAAGTTAGTAATCTAATGAATAAAGATGTTAGTGGCAATAGCCACTGGTTCTGATTGTAACTTTTAAAAAATATATCCTTTAAGCTTTAATCATTGGTGGATTCTACTGTTATGAAATTAGTCACTTTAAATCAGTGTCCTGGTTGCCACTGGATAAGTTTGTCACTGGAAAAGGATTTTTTGGTTTGGTTTTAGAGCTTTATTATAGAAGAGAGAGAGAGAGAGAGAGAGAGAGAGAGAGAGAGAGAGAGAGAGAGAGAGAGAGAGAGAGAGAGAGAAGAAGAAGAAGAAGAAGAAGAAGAAGAAGAAGAAGAAGAAGAAGAAGAAGAAGAAGAAGAAGAAGAAGAAGAAGAAGAAGAAGTCAGCCATAGCCATGTGGAGAGAGGGGAAAGGTAGGGGGATAGAGGGAGCAAGAGGTGAGAGTAAGAGACAAGAAAGAGAGCAAGAGCTTAAGAGCATTGGATTAGGATTAATTCTTCTGAAAGTACAGTTGTTTGAGGTTCTCTTGAAGTGTTATGATTCAGGGGTCTGGAGTAGCAATCTACACCTAAACAAGCATTGCCTTACATTGTAGGCAGGAAACAATTATCATGGTCATGCAATAGGCAAAATTCATCTCATGGTCTATCTGTGTACAACTTGTCAAAAGGTGTGTACATGTTTTGAATGAAGCAAGAATGACTCAGAAAGAGAAATAAATGAATAGATAACCTAAAACTTCTGAGTCCTTTTTTTCTGTGAAGTAGAACTTATTATGCCATTCATATAGTGACATTAAAGGTCATGTTCTGGGGACATGTTCCTCCACTATGAGCAGGACAGCAAGACAGAAATTGGGAATATGTCAAATAGATCTAAGAGCCAAAAGTAAGGTTATAATGAAATATAATATATTTCTGGATTTTGCTTCCATTGGCTGTGCATGTAAGAGAGTCAGCATATCATAAAACAAAACAATGCATTGAGACAGGACTATCTGTAAGCAGACCTCTGTGTTACTACTTCTTTGGCTACAGTTGGTAGTTCACATGTGAACAGACATGGTGCAGCTACCCAGGGTAAGAAATGAGGAGTTCAGTGTACTTTTAGGAGTTTGGGAGAGATTTTGTCTGTTTTACTCTGCAACCATTAACTGATTTGAATCAATTATTATTTTGAAACTTTCTCTGTTCATTTTAATATGTACACCGTTGAAATGGATTTTGCCTATTGTATGACCATGGCCATTTTCTCCTTATGCCAATACAATTATTCTCCTCTCTAATCTCTTGACTTTGTAATCATGTTTAAAGCATTCTATATACTTTCTTCTAGCAAAAGAACTAGGATTGTTCCATTGAGATGGCTCTGCTAGTAAAGATGTTTGCAACAAAGCTTGACAACCTGAGTTCAAGTCTAAGAACCCACATGGTATAAAGAGAAAATTGACTCCTGAAAATTGTCCTCTGACTTCTAGTGACTTTATGAATGCCCACAGTGATTTCTTGGACACAAAAAAACAAATGAATATGTTTTAAGAAGGTGCTAGTAGGTAAAGTAGGGCTGTAGAAGGGTATAAAGTAGAAAGCATTAAATAGAGTAAGAATCAAATAAGTTGAAGAATAGGAAAGCCCATAATACTGAAAATGTTCATTACCTGGCTCTCATAATGGGAGACAAAGAGTTTCAGAAGCCATATATGATCTGTATATTCTTTAGAGAGTGTAAATGTCACAATTAGTTTTAGACAAATATATCAAAATAAATATATGTAGTTTTAACTTAATGTTTAGAGGCTTTAGTATTTTGTTTAAGAAAATGTATGTGCACAAGTCTGAATCCACTACATATACAGGTTACTTTTTAAAAATTGTAATAGTGGAGAAATGGAGATATGACACAGTGCTTAAAAGTGTTTCTTGTTCTTGCAGAGGACTGGAATTCAGTTTACTGTGCCCAGGTTTAGTGGTTCACATCCTTTTGTAACTACAGCTCCAGGATATCAGACCTACAAGCACATGCTCAAACATGAAAACATACATATAATATAAAAATAAATCTTTTTCTTAATCATTGAAAACATAATTTATTCCTAAAGTAACAAGGTAACAATCTCCTGTTTCTGATATAATATGTTCATGTAGCACACATAAGAATATAAAATATAAAAAGTAATTTTAAAGAGATTCAAAGTTTTTAGCTTCATAAAATTGCTACTGTGTATGGCCACTATGATACATTATGATGGCTTAACCATAATTGCCTTGACTTCATGCATTAATTCCACTCAACAGCAGTTTACACTTTTAATGTGTCATCCATGTAAAAATAGACTGGCATCAAACATGAATAGTAACAAAAACTCTAAAAGAACATATGGTAAACTGCAACCACTGTTTTTTTTAATGTTTTTGTTGAGCTAACAAGAATATAAATAATATTAAGAATATAAATAATATAAATAATTCAAAATGTAAAACATCTACTCAGCATATTTTTAAGTAGAAACAACCCAACATATTTTTAAGGAATCACATCATATCCATTGGCCTAGTATTTAAAGATCAAGTCTGGATCTAAGAATATAATGTAGTTCCTTTTATAAAACATAGTACCTCAGGTCTCAAGCAGATAACCAGTGAACCTATGAACCAGTGAGCTTGTGAAGACATTCATCTAGAAAAGACTGAGCGCTTAAGTTGGTCAATCTCAGTCTCTAGGACTTCCTACATGTAACTACTTGAAGGTATTTGCTGACAGAGCAAAGGAACTTTTTTGGGGAATAAATTGTCAAATGAAATATTAATTAGGCTAAACTATTCAAACAAAAAAGACATATTTGTATATGTAGAGGTTTACAAATGGGATGATATTGGTGGCATTATTTGACAATATTTCTATGGGTGCCAGTGAATAGCCTGAATTTTATTTTCCAAGCTCATTCAGTGACTTTGTGCTTTGATGAATAAATTCCTAGGTAAATCAAATGGTATTAAATTCAAATTGCCTATCAGAATTGGAAACTGCAGTTTAATGTTATTACAGATTTCTGTTGATTTTTCTTCCCTTGTTCTTTTAGAAATATTTAATAAATAATGATACCATTACTCTGTAAAGATGAAATCAATTCTAGACACCCATACATACCTACATGTCTACATAGAAAGATGAATATATGTGTAAGATCTGCACAAGGTCTTGCGCACTATTGTCTGTACATTCAAGTGAATATGACTGTCTTTAAAACAGAAAGAAAGCCAGTGTATCCTTAGATAAGTATTCTAAACAACGTTGTTAATCTCTTAAATGTCCTCAGATGGAAGCAGGTAATTGAATGTATAAAATTTACACTTTTTTATACTTCTACAGGCTAAGAGCTGACTACCAGTTCCATGTATAACAACATAGGTGCATTTCCACTTTGACCTAACTTTGTGACCTAAACATTTTGATATTTATTTTTAATGTCATACCTTTATCACTTTTAATAATAAGATCTGGTTTTTATTATGTTTTGAATATTTCAACTGTGTCTAGCCTTCCTGAGAAATTTCTGTTGATTTCCAATGTGATATTATTATTCTTTGAAAATTCCATTTAATGTATTTTGGCCTTACCCAGCTCCTTTCCCCAACTCTTCCCAGAACTACACCCACATCCCTACTACATCTTTTTCTATTTTTCTTTTTATATTGTTACATGTATACATACATACATATGATAAATATAACCTGCAAATTTCATTTAGTGATGCTGATATGGATGTATGTGTTTAAGGCTGGCCAAAATTAGGTAACAAAGTTGACAGTACTAGGAACAAGTTCCCTCATGCTGAGTGAAGCTGAAGTCCAATTAAAGAGCTATGGGTTACCACCATGTTGTAAGTGCCACTATTGCATTTTTGGTGCTATTTTATCATGCTGGGCATTGTGTTCCAAAGACTTAACAGCTGAACAGGAATATTGATTGCTTTTCTCTCTTGGCAACTTATACAGAAACTTGCAGGTCCATGAAAACTAGTCCTCAGAGAGGAGACATCCAGGTTAAGTTCCAGCTAGACTCCTCCAAGTCCTGAAATGTATAGCGACAAGGACATATCTTCAAATTCTAGGATGAGATAAAGAGCTTTAACAGTAACCAATATTCACTTTGGAGGTCTCTTAGACTACCTTGACCAGAACATCAAAAGGATGTTTTCTCATGCCTGATAGCTTTGTTAGCTTGTGTATGTTCTTGGGGGAGGCATCATCAATCTAAGTGATATAACTTCATTTAAAAAACTACATGTGTACACGAAATATATGATTTCCTGTGGCTTTTTAAAATATCCTTTGTGTTATTCATTCACCCTCCATCCCTCTTCCTCAGTATTGCCTTCCCTAATTAAAGCAACATCCTCATTTTCTCCATTTCTCTCTTCATAGTCTTGCTATTCTCCTCTCTAGGGTTCCATCCCCAATTTCTTTTTACTTCCCTAGATTTTCAGTAATGCCAGGTTATAATCATATTGGAAGATTTGGAACTATGGTCTACAGAGAGAACATGTGCCATTTATCTTTATTATGGATCTGGGCATTTATCACTCAATACATTTTCTAGTTTCACCCATATACCTGAACATTTCATGATTTTGCTCTCCTTTACAGCTGAAGAGTATTCCATTGTGCATATTACCACATTTTCATTATCCATCTATCAGTCTGATGGACATTTAAGTTGTTTCCCTTTCACAGCTATTATGACAGAATGACAATGAATATGGCCAAGCAAATATTTATCAGATAGGATTTTTTATTAGATTTTTTCTTTATTTATATTTCAAATGTTCTCCCCTTTCCTGGTTTCTCCTCTGAAAAAAAAATCCTATTCCTCTCCCCCCCACTTTGGTTGGTGGTTTAGTCCCTGGGAGCTCTGGGGGTACCGGTTAGTTCATATTGTTGTTCCTTCTCTGGGGCTGCAAACCCCTTCAGCTCCTTTCTCTAGCTCCTACATTGGGGATCCTGTGCTCAGTCCAATGGAAGGCTGTGAGACTCTATTTCTGTATTAGTTGGGTACTGGCAGAGACTCCCAGATATATCAGGCTCCTGTCAGCCAGCACTTGCTAGCATCCATAATAGTGTCTGAGTTTGGTGATTGTATATGCAAAAGATCCCCAGGTGGGGCAGTCTCTGGATTTTCCTTCCTTCAGTCTCTGCTACATACTTTGTGTCTGCAACTCCTTCCATGGATATTTTGTTCCCCCTTCTAAGAAGGATTAAAGTATCCACACTTTTGTCTTCCTTCTTGAGTTTCTTGTGGTTTGTGGATTGTATCTTGGGTATTCCAAGCTTCTGGGGTAATATCCACTTATCAATGAGTGCATACCATGTATTTCATTTGTGATTGGGTTACCTCACTCAGGGTGATATTTTCTAGTTCTATCCATTTGCCTAAGAATTTCATGAATTCATTGTTTTTAATAGCTGAGTAGTACTCCATTGTGTAAATGTACCACATTTTCTGTATCCATTCCTCTGTTGAGGGTCATCTGTGTTGTTTCCAGCTTCTGGCTATTATAAATAAGGCTGCTATAAACACAGTGGAACCTGTGTCCTAGTTACATGTTGGAGCATATTCTGGGTATATGCCCAGGAGTGGTATTGCTGGGTCCTCTGGTAGTACTATGTTCAATTTTCTGAGGAACTGTCAAACTGATTTCCAGAGTGGTTGTACCAGTTTGCAATCCTACCAGCAATGAAGGAGTGTTCCTCTTTCTCCACAACCTTGCCAGCATCCACTTTTACCTGAGTTTTTGATCTTAACCATTCTGACTGATGAGGTAGAATCTCAGGGTTGTTTTGATGACTAAGGATGTTGAACATTTCTTTAGGTGCTTCTCAGCCGTTTGGTATTGAGAATTCTTTGTTTAGCTCTGAAGGACCCAGAAATGAACCCACAAAACTATGGTCACTTGATCTTTGACAAAGGAGCTAAAACCATTCCGTGGGAAAAAGGCAGCATTTTCCACAAATGGTGCTGGCTCAACTGGTAGTTAGCATGTAGAAAAATGCAAGTCAATCTATTCCTATCTCCTTGTACAAAGCTCAAGTCCAAGTGGGTCATGGACCTCCACATAAAACCAGGTACACTGAAATTAATAGAAAAGAAAGTAGGAAGGAGCTTCGAGCACATGAACACAGGGGCAATTTCCCTGAACAGAACACCAGTGGCTTGTACTCTAAGATCAAGAATTGACAAATGGGACCTCATAAAATTACAAAGCTTCTGTAAGGCAAACGACACTGTCAATAGGACAAAACAGCAACCAATAAATTAGGAAAAGATCCTTACCAACCCTACATCTGACAGAGGGCTGATATACAATATATACAAAAAACTCAAGAAGTTAGACTCCAGAGAATCAAATAACTCTATTAAAAATGAGGTACAGAGCTAAACAAAGGATGATTTCTTAATAGCTAAATAATGCTACCAAGGATAGAAATGATGTGGTTGTGCTCCATGATGCTGAGTGTCTTCTCTGTATTTTCCCATGACTTTTTCATTTATATCCTTATTGGTCTAATCAAACTTTCATGGTTTGATTTTTCCCATAAATGGGAACAAAATAAAAATAATCCTTTTATTCTCTCAGTGTGAAAGTGTCTACCTTTTGCCCTTCTTTTCTTTAATTGTATGATGAAAACAATATGTCTTAATTTGGATCCTTCTTGTTTTTATATTTTGATATTTTGTGGTCATTACTTTTGCTATATTGTACATCAAACACAACTAGTACAAAATCTGAGCATAGCTTGTTTTATTCTCTCTCTCTCTCTCTCTCTCTCTCTCTCTCTCTCTCTCTCTCTCTCTCCCTCTCTCTCTCTCCCTCTCCCTCTCTCTCTCTCCCTCCCTCCCTCTCTAAATGACTTTCCATTCTACTGCATACTGGAAGACATTATCTCAGAAGTAACAAAGAACATTCTATAGTCAGATATTATTCTCAATGATAAAAAATCAATATTGAGTCAGGTGGACATACTGCTCTCTTAATGAGAAAATTGCCAGTGAGTGATGCAGCATGGTGAGAACTTGGTATTTCTTGAGAGAATACACACACACACACACACAACAGATTGAATGGCTCTGCTGACACTCTAAAATGGTCTGATATGTATACATTGAATAACACGGACACTGTCCAAAGCTGTGATATAAATAGCCACTGAGGGGAAGAAGGAAAGAAAAGACTGGTGAGCAAGGCTATATAAAGAAATGATTTTGTCCAGATCAGTAAGCATGATGGGTTAGCCAATCAACCTTCCACTCTTTGTAAAGTACCAGCTCTGCTTTAGTTGTAGCACCAGAAGATATAATGAGATGGTTCTTTGCCATCCCTCTTCTCAAACTCAAGAGGAAGCTACGGCTAGAACTCCTACCAGTATCTTGCTATATTGGGAAGTCTAGTGATGTAGTCAGCAGAGGGACATCATTATTGAAAGAGGGGTAGAAAAAAATAATCTTTATTTTTGTGGATGCTCAGTCAATTGAGTCCAATGTATTTTGTCAAACTCCAGTCACTTTGAATAAATTAAGTTTGCACTTGCAATGAAAAAAAGAAAAAAAAATCAGTTGATGTTGAAGCTAAAAACCTACTGTATTTGAGGGTTTTTTTTTTTTTTTCCTATGTCTACTCTAGCACTTTTTTGATTACCTGCAGGGCTTTGAGCCAATTGCTTTGATCTAGTTACCAAATGAAGGATAGATGAAATACTATTTCTGATACCTCAAATTCCATCATTTTATTCAGCAGATCATATATGTGCATGTTACTTAGGCACCCTGAAGTTCTCCAAGAGGAAGCACATGAAGTCTGTCTTCTTTCAACTGTTCACAGAGGAGGAGCCAGCAGCCATTTGCATAAATGCCTAGATTCACTCTGCTCAAGTGTTGCTGCCTCCTACTAAAGCAACTTAAGTCCCATGGCTCTGGGACTTGTGCTAGAGCCTGCCCAACTCTTATTCATGGCCCAGCACTGAGCCAGAATATGTCATTTACAGGAAAAACATGGCCATATGGATTACTACATTTCTATTCCTTGAAAATGTCAAAACTTTTGTTCATCAGATAATTGCAATGGGATGTCTTTTTGAAAATTCTCAGTAGTGAATTATTTTAAGCACACTCTTGGGAAATGGAGACTGTGGTTTTCATTTTGAAACCCATTTTATTGTACACAGTTTAATTTGACAAAATGATGGTACAGAATACAGATAGATAATAGTTACTATTAGTGAAACAAGCTACGATCTGTTGTCTTATACAAATACATTTTTGTCTAGTTAACCAAAAGCACTGACATGATTTTATTAACTTTAGGTCTCACACTCAGAGTTATGTTTCTAGACATGTTCACGTCATAAATGCACTCTTTGGTATGCTTTGTGATGGAGCCCCACACTGCCTTTTTCTACTTTCTTTGCACCTGCAGTTATGACTGTTGTAATTGAGATTCAATTGAGAAAAATTCCACATCTCATGGAGATCATAAAACATTTTTATTTCCAAGTCTGATAACTTCTCTTAGTGTAATGTCCTTCAAAAATAAGTAAATTGCTCAATATATATGCTATATATATGTGTAATACCTATATACTGTACATTTAGATATAATGTGTATATTCTTTCTGTGTAATGTAATTTCCTGCATTTTGTCAGGCTGAATACTCTGAGGTTCAATAAAGGAACATACACACAGTTGGCAATGATACAGTCCATCACAGGAAGAAAGGTATGGAGCAGGCATGTAAGCATACTGCAGTCGGCATCAGAGAGCTGAGAGAGCTGAATGCTGCTCCTCAGGTGGCTTCCTCCATGAAGAAGTGATAAAATAAAAATAAAACACTCCTTAACATACCTACCATTTAAAAAGAACTTGTTAGCACAATAAAATCCCTAGCTACTCTATTATTACCTTATTTATATTTATGTATTTACATGTGCAAATCATATTTTTTACACTGGTAAACATATATGCATTTTACATGAATTTAGGTCACCATTTATATACATTATAGAAATTATTATTTCACATATGTATTCCCAAAATATCATAAATTCAGGAGAGGCCTGCCTATATTTTATTATGTAAAAATTTTAAATCAATTTAAATTAAATATAGTAACTGTAGAACTTTTATGTTATATACTTCCTGGTCTACTATAAGAAAAAGCATATAAATAAATGTGTAAACACTGACTTTTCTAAATAACAACTGACTAGATTTCCAAGAATCATAGCTTGCTGGCTCGCCACTCTGTGGACACCAGATGTAGCTATTTTCTGTTGTGTCTTTCCATGGCGGCGGATACAGCTCAGTAGTAGAGCATTTTCTTAGGATATGAAAGCCCCATGTTTGATTCTTTGTTATTATAAAAAACAAAAACAAAGTCCTATGTGACATTGTTACTAATGGAATAAGAAAAGATTTTTATATTAGACCACTTACACCATGCATCTTCTGTGACCCAAAGATCCCACTTAATTAGTTCTTCATGTTTGTCCTTCTGCTGCAAATTTTTATAAACTTCTTAAGTTTATGCTCATTTCTAAGTCCCAAATTTACATATAGTTTCTAGCCATTTATAACAGCCACTTGAACAATAATTCAGCAGACCTTTTATAAACTTCCAGATATTGTCTAAAGAATTCTCCCTTATTTACATTAACTTCTACTGACTTTCAAGTCTTAAATGCTGTGTTCAATTCTGATGACAGCATCAACACTTTTAGTAGGTACAAAACATGACATAGAGCTTTGTATAACTTGCAATTTCAAATAATTAGCAAAAAAGTAAATTTTACTTAAATTACAAATAAAAAATCATGAAAACTTTCATTTTCATTTCACCATTTTAAACTAATCTTTGATTAGATCCACATCATGACTTTGTAATCCACCTTTAATTTCTCAATCAACTGTTGTATCTTGTGAATGAAAATGAAAGTTCACAAAATTTATAGCACTTTGGAGGGAAACACATGAAGGATAATATTACTTTGGGACATACTAAGGAATGCATTATTTTGGCCTTCCTTTTTATTTAATTATGTGTATGTGTGTGTATATTTTTGTGTAGGAATATACACATGAACACAGTGCCCTAAGGAGTCCAGAAAGTACATTGGTTGCCCTGGAGCTATAGCTATAGAGGGTTATAAGCAATCTGGCATGGGTACTAAGGACCAAACTTGGGACTTCTATAAGAGCAGTACATGCTCTTAACTGATAAGTCAACTCTCAAGCTCCAGAAATATGTTTTTGAGGTTGAGAGATGTTAGGAGACAGTTTAAAAGAAGAACAAGTGACAATAGAAAAAAATAAGTTTAGGAATTTTAATTTGATTATGCTACAGGATAATATTTATCTTAAATATAACTTTTGACTATAGTTAAATAGTGTTTGTTTTAAAGATGGATTGGAAAATTTAAGGAAAGGATATGCTTTGAAATTCTGAATAATAAACTTTGTTTTATGTTAAGACATAATTGATTAACAATTCTATACCTTCCCTAAAAGGGTGCAGGATAAATTTAGATTTCCATGTAAAGAACCAGCAGAAAATCACCAACAGAATTCAAGAGATGGAAGAGAGAATATCAGGTGCAGAAGATACCATAGAAAACATTGACACAACAGTCAAAGAAAACACAAAATACAAAAAGTTCCTAACCCAAAACATCCAGGAAATCCAGGACACAATGAGAAGACCAAACCTAAGGATAATAGATATTGAAGAGAGTGAAGACCTCCAACTTAAAGGGCCAGTAAATACCTTCAAAAAATTATAGAAGAAAACTTCCCTAACCTAAAGAAAGAGACACCCATGAACATACAAGAAGCCTATAGAACTCCAAATACACTGGACCAGAAAGCAAATACCTCTTGCCACATAATAGTCAAAATACCAAATGCACAAAACAAAGAAAGGATACTAAAAGCAGTAAAGGAAAAAGGTCAATAACATATAAATGCAGACCTATCAGAATTACACCAGACTTCTCACCAGAGACTATGAAAGCCAGAAGATCCTGGGTTGATGTCATTCAAACCCTAAGAGAACATAAATGCCAGCCCAGACTACTATAACCAGCAAAACTCTCAATTACCATAGATGGAGAAACCAAAGTATTACATGACAAAACCAAATTCACATAATATATTTTCCACAAATCTAGTTCTTCAAAGGGTAATAAATGGAAAACTCCAACACAAGGAAGGGAGCTATATCCCTGAAAAAGCAAAAATGTAATCTTCCAACAAAACTAAAAGAAGATAGCCACATGAACAGAATTCCAACTCTAACAATGAAAATAACAGGAAGCAACAATTACTTTTCCTTTATATCTATTAATATCAATGGACTCAATTCCCCATTAAAAAGACATAGACTATCAGATTTGGGTACTGTCTTAGTCAGGGTCTCTATTCCTGCACAACATCATGACCAGGAAGCAAGTTGGGGAGGAAAGGGTTTATTCGGCTTATTTCCATATTATGGTATATCACCAAGGAAGTCAGGACTGGAACTCAAGCAGGTCAGGAAGCAGGAGCTGACGCAGAGGCCATGGAGGGATGTTCTTTACTGGCTTGCTTCTTCTGGCTTGCTCAGCCTGCTCTCTTAGAGAGCCCAAGACCTCCAGCCCAGGGATGGCACCACCCACAGGGGCAATTGAGAAAATGCCCCACAGCTGGATCTCATGGAGGCACTTCCCCAACTGAAGCTCCCTTCTGTGATAACTCCAGCCTGTGTCAAGTTGACACACAAAACTAGCCAGTACAGGTACGTAAATAGGACCCAACATTTTGTTGCATACAGGAAACCCCCACCTCAGTGACAAAGACAGACACTATTTCAGAATAAAAGGATGGAAAACAATTTTCCAAGCCAATGGTCCCAAGAAAAAGCTGGAGTAGCCACTTTAATATCTAATAAAATCAACTTTCATCCTAAAGTGATCAAAAAAGATAAAGAGGGACACTTCATATGCATCAAAGGTATGATCTACCAAGATGAACTCTCAATTCTGAACCTCTATGCCACCAATGGCAAGGGTATCTACATTCATGAAGGAAACTTCATTAAAGCTTGAAGCACACATTGCACTACACACAATAATTGTGGGAGATTTCTTTTTTTTTTAATTAGATATATTCTTTATTTACATGTCATATGAGTTTTCTTTTCCTAGTTTCCCCTCCCAGGAACAAACAAACAAACAAACAAAAATAATAAGAACAAACCCCTGTTGGCTCCCCCTCCTATGCTTGCCACCCCTCCCTCTCCCACTTATTGGCCCTGGCATTCCCCTACACTGGGGCACAGAACCTTCACAGGACCAAGGACCTCTCCTCCCATTGATGATTGATTTTTCAATCCTCTACTATACACATGCTGCCAGAACAATCAGTCCTACCATGTATACTCCTTGGTTGGTGGTTGAGTCCCTAGGGGCTCTGAGGGTACTAGTTAGTTCATATTGTTGTTCATCCTAGGTGGCTGCAAAGCCTTCAGCTCCATTGGTCCTTTCTCTAAGTCCTTCATTGGGGACTCTGTATTCAGTTCAATGAATGGTTGTGAGCCTCTACATCTGTATTAGTCAGGTACTGTCAGAGCCTCTCAGGAGATAGCTATATCAGGCTGTCTTGTCCTTCCTTCAGTCTCTACTCCATAGTTAGTCTCTGCAACTCCTTCTGTGTGTATTTTGTTCCCCCTTTTAAGAAGGAATGAAATGTCCACATTTTGGTCTTCCTTTTTCTTGAGTTTCTTGTGGTTTGTGGGTTGTTCTTCCTATATTCCAAACTTCTGGGTTAATAACCACATATCAGAGAGTGCATACCATGTGTGTTCTTTTGTGATTGGGTTACCTCACTCAGGATGATATTCTCCAGATCTATCCATTTCCCTAAGAATTTCATAAATTCATTGTTTTTAATAGCTGAGTAGTACTCCATTGTATAGATGTACCACAATTTCTGTATCCATTCCTCTGTTGAGGGACATCTGGGTTCTTTCCAGTTTCTGGCTATTATAAATAAGGCTGCTATGAACATTGTGGAGCATGTGTCCTTATTACATGTTGGAGCATCTTCTGGGTATATGCCCAGGAGTGGTATAGCTGGGTCCTCTGGTAGTACTATGTCCAATTTCCGGAGAAACTGCCATACTGATTTCCAGAGTGGTTGTACCAGCTTGCAAAATAGTGGGAGATTTCAACACACTACTCTCTGCAATGGACAGATCATGGAAACAGAAACTAAACAAAGACACAGTGAGATTAACAGAAGTTATGAAACATATGGATTTAACAGATATCTATAGAACTTTTTATCCTAAAACAAAAGGTTATAGCTTCTTCTCAGCACCTCATGGTACCTTCTCCAAAATTGACCATACAATTGGTCACAAATCAGGCCTCAACTGATACAAGAAGACTAAAATATATTCTTTGCATCCTATCAGATCACGATGGACGAAGGCTGCTCCTCAATAACAACATAAACAACAGAATGCCCACATACACATGGAAGCTTAACAACACTCTACTGAATGATAAATTGGTCAAGGATGAAATAAAGAAAGAAATTAAAGACTTTCTAGAGTTTAATGAAAATGATGCCACAACATACCCAAACTTATGGGACACAATGAAAGCAGTTCTAAGAGGAAAAATCATAGCTCTGAGTGCCTCCAAAAAGAAACTGAAGATAGCATACACCAGAAATTTGACAGCATAGCTGAAAACTGTAGAACAAAATGAAGCAAATTCACCAAAGTGGAGTCGAAGGCAGGAAATAATCAAACTCAGGGCTGAAATCAACCAAATAGAAATAAAAAGAACTATACAAAGAATCAACCAAACCAGGAGCTTATTCTTTGAGAAAATCAACAAAATAGATAAACCTTTAGCCAGACAAATTAGAGGGTACAGAGACAGTATCCTAATTAACAAAATCAGAAATTAAAAGGGAGACATAACAGCAGAAACTGAGGAAATCCAAAAAATCATGAGATCCTACTACAAAATCCAATACTCAACAAAAATGGAAAACCTGAATGAAATGGACAATTTTCTAGACATATATCAGGTACCAAAGTTAAAGCAAGATCAGATCAACTATCTAAACAGTCCCATATCTGCTAAGGAAATAGAAACAGTCATTAATAGTCTCCCAACCAAAAAAAAGCACAGGACCAGATGGGTTTAGTGCAGAGTTTTATCAAACCTTCAAAGAAGACCTAATACCAATACTCCTCAAACTATTTCACAAAATAGAAACAGAAGGTACTCTACCTTCTATTCATTCTAAGAAGCTACAATTACTCTTATACCTAAACCACACAAAGACCTAACAAAGAAAGAAAACTTCAGGCCAATTTCCCT
>NW_022196906.1:73923126-73930176 GCF_008632895.1 Mastomys coucha | reverse complement strand
CTCAATAAAATTCTTGCAAACCGAATCAAATAACACATCAAAACAATCATCCACCATGATCAAGTAGGCTTTATTCCAGGGATACAGGGATGGTTCAGTATATGGAAATCCATCAACATAATTCACTATATAAACAAACTCAAAGAAAAAAAACCATATGATCATCTCATTAGATGCTGAAAAAGCATTTGACAAAATCCAATGTCCCTTCATGATAAAAGTCTTGGAAAGATCAGGAATTCAAGGCCCATACTTAAACGTAGTGAAAGCAATATACAGAAAACCAGTAGCCAACATCAAACTAAATGGAGAGAAACTTGAAGCAATCCCACTAAAATCAGGGACTAGACAAGGCTGCCCACTCTCTCCCTACCTATTTAATATTGTACTTGAAGTCCTAGCCATAGCAATTAGACAACAAAAGGAGATCAAAGGGATACGAATTGGAAAGGAAGAAGTCAAATTATCACTATTTGCTGATATGATAGTATACTTAAGTAAAACAAAAATTCCACCAGAGAGCTCCTAAACCTGATAAACAACTTCAGCAAAATAGCTGGATATAAAATTAACTCAAGCAAATCAGTGGCCTGCCTCTACACAAAGGATAAACAGGCAGAGAAAGAAGTTAGGGAAACAACAACCTTCACAATAGCTACAAATAATATAAAATACTTTGGTGTGACTCTAACTAAGCAAGTAAAAGATCTATTTGACAAGAACTTCAAGTCTCTGAAGAAGGAAACTGAAGAAGATCTCAGAAGATGAAAAGATCTCCCATGCTCATAGATTGGCAGGATTAATATAGTAAAAAATGGCCATCTTGTCGAAGACAATCGACAGATTCAATACAATCCCCATCAAATTCCCAACTCAATTCTTCACAGACTTAGAAAGAGCAATTCGAAGATTCATCTGGAATAACAAGAAACCTAGGATGGGGAAAATTATTCTCAACAATAAAGGAACCTCTGGTGGAATTACCATCCTGGAACTTAAGCTGTACTACAGTGCAATTGTGATAAAAACTGCATGGTATTGGTACAGTGTCAGGCAGGTAGATCAGTGGAATAGAATTGAAGACCCAGATATGAACCCACACACCTATGGTCACTTGATCTTTGACAAAGGAGCTAAAACCATCCTGTGGAAAAAAGACAGCATTTTCAACAAATTGTGCTGGCCCTACTGGCGGTTAGCATATAGAAAAATGCAAATCGATCCTTTCCTATATCCTTGTACAAAGCTCAAGTCCAAGTGGATCAAGGACCTCCACATAAAACCAGATACACCGAAACTAATAGAAAAGAAAGTGGAATAGAGCCTTGAACACATAGCCACAGGGGAAATTTTCCTGAATAGAACACCAATAGCTTATGCTCTAAGATCATGAATTGACAAATGGGACCTCATAAAGTTGCAAAGTTTCTGGAAGGCAAAAGACACTGTCAATAGAACAAAGTGGCAACCAACACGTTGGGAAAAGATCTTTACCAATCCTATATCTGATAGAGGGCTAATATCCAATATATACAAAGAACTCAAGAAGTTAGACTCCAGAGAACCAAATAACTCTATTAAAAAATGGGGTACAGAGCTAAACAAAGAATTCTCAACTGAGGAATATCAAATGTCTGAGAAGTGCTTAAACAAATGTTTAACATCCTTAGTCATCAGGGAAATACAAATCAAAACAACCATGAGATTCCACCTCACTTCTGTCAGAATGGCTAGGATAAAAAACTCAGGTAACGGCATATGCTAGCAAGGTTGTGGAGAAAGAGGAACACTCCTTCATTGTTAGTGGGATTGTAAGCTGGTACAACCACTCTGGTAATTGGTGGTTCCTCCGGAAATTGGGCATAGTACTACCAGAGGACCCAGCTATACTACTCCTGGGCATATATCCAGAAGATGCTCCAACATGTAATAACGACACATGCTCCACCATGTTCATAGCAGCCTTATTTATAATAGTCAGAAACTGGAAAGAACCCAGATGTCACTCAACAAAGTAATGGATATAGAAATTGTAGTACATTTGTACAATGGAGTACTACTCAGCTATTAAAACAATGAATTTATGAAATTCTTAGGGAAATGGATGGTTCTGGAGAATACCATCCTGAGTGAGGTAACCCAATCACAAAAGAACATATTTGGTATGCACTCTCTGATAAGTGGATATTAGCCCAGAAGATCGTAATACAGGAAGAACAACCCACAAACCACAAGAAACTCAAGAAAAAGGAAGACCAAAATATGGATACTTCATTCCTTCTTAAAAGGGGGAACAAGATACCCATGGAAGGAGTTGCAAAGACTAACTATGGAGCAGAGACTGAAGGAAGGAGAAGCCAGCCTGATATAGCTGTCTCCTGAGAGGCTCTGACAGTACCCGATACTAATACAGATGTAGAGGCTCACAGCCATCCATTGACCTGAGTACAGGGTCCCCAATGAAGGAGCTAGAGAAAGGACCCAAGGAGCTGAAGGGTTTGCAGCCCCTTAGGAGGAACAACAATATGAACTACCTAGTACCCTCAGAGATCCCAGGGACTAAACCACCAACCAAAGAGTACACATGGTTGAACTAATTGCCCCAGCTGCATATGTATAGGAGAGGATGGCCAAGTCAGTCATCAATGGGAGGAGAGCCCCTTTGCCCTGTGAAGGTTCTATGCCCCGGTATAGGGGAATGCCTGGGCCAGCAATCAGAAGAGGGTGGGGTGGCGAGCAGAGGGAGGGGAAAGGGTACAGTGGTTTGTTCTTGTTTTTTTTATTTTTTTATTTTTTTGTGATTTTTTTGGAGGGGAAACTGGGAAAGGAGATATCGTATAACATGTAAATTAAGAAAATATCTAAGAAAAAAAAAGAACCAGCAGAAAACATAAGTAGAATATTAAATGTACAGTCCCTTAAGGGAGTCTCTGTATTTTATGTGTAAAAGAAAAAGGAGGAAATTCTAATTTGGGCTGTTTCCACCTGAGGTGCTCTATTGGTCAGGAAACATGGCAAAGTTGTTCTTTTCAGGTTCAAATCACATCCCATCTTCTTACCTATCAAACCAACTCTTCGTGACCTGTAAAACTAAACTTTAAAAACAAAGACACAAAAAACTTGAGAGTCAAAGGAATTTTGCAGACAAATGGATGGAACTAGAAAATATCATCCTGAGTGAGGTAACCTAGACCCAAAAGGAGATGCATGGTATGTATCCATTGATGAGTGGATATTAACTATAAAGTTCAGAATACCCATGATATACTCCCCAGCCTCAAAGAAAATAAGGAGGAAAGTCCAAGTAAGGATGCTTGAATCACACATAGAAGGGGAATAAAATAGTCATAGGAAGCAAAGAAAGGATGAGAACTGAGTGGGAAAGAAGATAGGGAGGGGCATGGAGTGAATCAGTATCCAGTGTGGGGAGAGACAGGAAAGAGGGCTAGAGGGACATAAGAATGAGTGGAAATCTGAAGCTGTTGAAGGTTGGGGAAAGGAGGGAATCTCTAGAAAACCCTAGACACCTGGGATTGGGGAGGCTCCCAGCTCCCAGGAGTCAGTGCAGGTGACTTTAGCCAAGATGCCTAACAGTGGGGACATGAAACCAGAAGAGACCACCTTCTATAGCCAGGAAGGACCCCCAGTGGAGGGATAAGGACACCAACCCACCCACAAAATTTTCAACCCAAAATTTGTCATGTCTGAAAACATGCAGAGACAAAGATGGAGCCAAGACTAAAGGAATGGCCAAACAATAACTACCCCAAATTAAGACCCATCCCGTGGGCAAGCACCAATCCCAGACACTATTAATGATACTCTGTTATGCTTAAAGATAGGAGCCTAGCATAACTGTTCTGTGAGTGGTTGTACACAGGAGATGACTGAAACAGATAAAAATATCCACAGCCAAAGACTGGACAGAGGTCAGGGACTCTCATAGAAGAGTTGGAAGAAGGACTGAAGGCCCTGAAGGGGATAAGAACTCCACAGGAAAACCAACAGAGTCAACTAACCTGAACCCATGGCAACATTCAGAGACTGAGTCACCAACCAAATAGCAGCACTGAACACCCTAGCACACAGGGCTGCCTTGTATTGACACAATGGGAGAGGATATGCCTAACCTGTAGAAACTTGATGTGCTAGGGTGGATGAATACTTGGGGGTGAGAAGGGGCAGCACTCTTTCAGAGAAGAGTTGGTGCATAGGAGAGTATGTCTAGGAGGGAGATGGGGGGCAATGTTTGGGATATAAATAAATAAATAGGATTTTGGGATACATTTTTCCAAACAAAGGAGGGATTTGTGGGATTGATTACCCCTTTGTGCTCACACCAGGTCTCATAGAAAGAACGAATTCCTGGAAAGAAATGGCCAGGGAAGCGGAGGGCAGCCAGGACCAGAAAGGAGCCTGCAGGAAGTGATCAGTCGTCACAGAAAAGCTGATTGAATATTCTTTGCACTGGAATCCAACAGTCACAATTTACAAAGCTACTGATAATGAATTTCTTTCTTCACAGAAGCTATGCTGTTCTTCTGTAGACCTGTGCAATGAGATGGTCCACAGGCTCATTTCATGTATGTCCTATGGACTTAAGTGTATCAAAACTGTTGCTCCTGCCTCCCAGAGAAAATCCAGTTGACACTGGTGTAAGCAAATTGATTCCTGGATTGTTCCTGTGTATCATAAGCATGCCCTGACCCATCTGACCAGACAGAGTCAATAAAACCCTAAAGATTTTGACACAGTCCAGGAAGATGGGAAACTTGGCTATGGAATTTTGTTTTTCCTTACTAGGAAGGTGTTCTGTCATAGTTTCTTCAAACCAGTAAACATGAATTTAAAAAGAAAGCTTCCATAGAATAAACATCAATGTTATGAGAATTTCCTTCTAGTTTCACTTTCAAAGAGATATTTACAAACACGTGACTTTTCTATAATGCCTTTAGTACCAATGGAAATATATCTTGTTAATCGATGTGTCACTATACTAATATGTACTTCATATGAACAAGTTATGGGGTACCAAAGTCTTCCACAGAAGGTAAAATGTGAGCTGGATTGAATAACATAGAATTCATATCCAGAGGAAAAAAATGAATGTAATTAATGATGCTTAGATTCTTGGAGATGATTAAGGTGTGACTATAATGGTTCAGTGGTTAAGAACACTGGTTGCTCTCACAAAGAACCTAATTCAGTTCGTGTCAACCACAATGTGGCTCATAAACATGTATAACTCCAGTTCCAGGGGATCCAATGCCATATCCTGGCCTCTACAAGCAGCAAGCTTGCAAGTGGTGCACATACATGAGGAAAACACTCATATACATAAGGTGATGTATATATACATGATAAAAATAATAATGCATAAATAAAAGTAGAAAATCTTTTAGAAAGAGTTCAGATGGTGAATTATGTCCCATATCTTTTACCAAATTAAAAAAGCATTGCTTCAGATTAGAATTTTTTTCTTTTTGACCATTTCTGTTGCACTATAAACCTTTCTTTTGTTGAATTAAGCTTAGCTTATGGGAGAAAAAAAGTATCTATTATGACTATTACAGAGTTTAAGAAGTGTTGGTGGCTGTCTGCCTATATCAAGCTGTAGGAGTTTTTATAGTAACTATAAATATTAGGTGCTTTTAGTGCCAACAAATAAAATCCAGGATGTCCTCTCAGTACATTTTCCTGTTCTTACTAAAAGTTTGCCTGCATTTTTCAAAGGCATATCATGGTAACTGGCAGGCTCCATCTTTAGCCTTGTCTAAAATTCCTTCCGTTATCTCTTACCACAATTTCCAAAGATAAGAAGACTTAACACCTACTGCTTGGCTAGTTCCAAATAAGAAATCTTGAACACATTCCTTGGCTATTTGGCACAGAGAGGGAGAGTCAGGCTGCCTATTTCTCCATGGACACTGGGATGCTTCTTGATGATTGACAGCCCTCTGGCTCTGCCTGCTTTGCACTCTTTGGTCAGAAGCCAGGTTTGGCAAGTCAAAGGAGTCCCTTGGCAAGCCATTCTGCACAGGAATGAAGAGGACTTCAAACAGTCTAGTCTCAAGCATCTGAGCTAATCCCCTGTTGCCGAGGCTGAGACAAGTGCGACAAGTGTAGAACCAAAGCATGTGAGTACCATATAGAAAACATGTTTTTCAGCTTAATAAAACAAACATCAGGACAAAACAGTTAAAGCAAGGTTCCTGCAACTGGGCAGGATTTCTTTTTTGGCTTTATCCTAAGTAAACCATTGCCCAAAATAAGATCCCTATTCTGTTGTGAGTCAAACTCAATTGCACTCTTGGTTCTAGAGTTTGACCAGTTTCAAAAAGCCAGAGCTGGAAAGCAAGGATGAAGGAAATCAAGAGCTCACTCAAAATAAAGACTGGAACATTCATGCTTCCCCGGCAGCTTTGCTGACCCAACTTCTCCATCACGAAGCTGGCTTGACTTTGAGGGGTCCGTTTACAATGAGGTGAATGAAGAGTTGGCAGTCTGGCTCTCACTTACTATAATTGAGTCAGACAATTAAATTGCCTCCCAGTTACTGAAAATGTAAACCACATACACCGTATGTAGGTCACAGCATTCCAGTGGTGCATGTCCAGTATAGTGACTTAATGGCTGGGTATGGAGGGCAGTTTTGAGTCAAAGTGGCAGAGCACAATGGCTCAGAATATGCACATACATGCAACAAGGGCGACACCAAGGGTTTGCAGCTTTGCAATATAGGAACCAGTGCTCATGCACATGCACTAATGCAAACAATATAATGTGTCAGCTGATCATTGTACTGTACCTTTTTTCCTTTTTTTTTATTAGATATTTTCTTTATCTACATGTAAATTTCTCCTTTCCCAGTTTCCCCTCCAAAAAACAAAGAAACAAAAACAACAAAAACAAACTCCTGTTGCTTCCCCCCTCTCCATGCCTGCCACCCCACCCTCTCCCACTTTTTGGCACTGCCATTCCTCTACACTGGGGTACAGAACCTTCACAGGGCCGAGGTCCTCTCCTCCTATTGATGATCAAATTTGCAAT
>NW_022196906.1:73913646-73922722 GCF_008632895.1 Mastomys coucha | reverse complement strand
AGATCCATCCATTTCCCTAAGAATTTCATAAATTTATTGTTTTTAATAGCTGAGTAGTACTCCATTAATAACTTTTCTCAAAATCTTAAAATGAACTCTGTTCTTTTTTTTTTCTTTTTTGGTTTTTTGAGACAGGGTTTCTCTGCGTAGCCCTTGCTGTCCTGGAACTCACTCTGTAGACCAGGCTGGCCTCGAACTCAGAAATCTGCCTGCCTCTGCCTCCCAAGTGCTGGGATTAAAGGCTTATGCCACCACCACCCAGGTGAACTCTGTTCTTAAACACCTCCAAAAGAAACCACCATCTATATACATCTTCCCTAAACCAAAGTTACACTGAGTGATGTAAAATTGCCCCTTTTGCACCAACAGAGCAATTGAAATATAACTGATTGGTATCCTAACTTCAGTGTGTGTTATTGTATAGCCTTTAGAGAACAGAAATTTCACCATGTCAGGAAAGCTGGAAGAAAGGATAAATCCTATATGTAGATAACTTGATTGCATGCTGTCAATTGGTTGTTGTGATTTAGAGGATCATGTGAAGCAAAGGAGCTTTGTAAATGTCGCTACTTTTGGATCAACAGCTTTCTCACATCTGTCTTTTTAACAGAAAGCCAACTGTAGACTACAAGACAGCTACACTTAAATACTTAGTTTTTCTTTGCATCTCCATTGCAAGTTTCCAGCTCTACAAACTTTGAACCTCTGTCTTCATCATCAAATGATGCATATTGGAACTAAGAAGCTTGTTTGCCACTCAGCGCAAGCAGAGTAACTGTGCTGCATTTGCTTGTTTTCTCTTCGGTTTGCTCTATCCAGGGCTGCTGCTTACCAATGCATCATGGATCTTCATCTCAGGCCTTGTGTGCACACTTAACAAACAGTGCTCATAGAATTGTGCTAAGACTTTATGAGGAAGTCCAACATTGCTCTGATGGGCTTGCTGTCCTCACAGCCTTAGTTCTCTTCTGGATATTTTGCTTATGAGTTTCTGTTCAACAGCACTGAACACTTCCTAAAAACCTTTGGGAAGAACAAATATAAACCTTGGAGTCTCTGTGCTTTCTGCCACTGATTTGTACTGTGTGCACACTGTCACACCAAGTTGGAGAAGCTTTCAACTCCAGGGATGTATATTCATGCTGGTTGAAATATTTTATGCGCTGTCTCAAAGTAGCCTTCTTCTTAGATTTCCCTCGGAGTGTGGAATCAAAGAGTCCATGAAAAAGACACATACTGGACACATTGATGAAAGAAAACATTAATGAGGAAAAAGAGACTTCATACCAATTATAGTTCCCATCAAGTCATCTGTATTGTAAACTTCTGGCTTAAGGTATAGGTTGTATATAGATACAATATGCGGCACTCCAGAGAACTGATAGAATAACATGAGTGAGGGTATAACACACTAACAAATACAGACACACAACATACAAATATCAGAACATGTATTCCATGTGTGTGTAAGCCAGAGGTCAAACACAGGTGCTTCTCAGCAGATACTCCTGTTTCTTGTTTTTGCTGCTGTTGTTTTGAGACAGACTCTCTCACTGGTGGTAGAAACTACCCACATTCCTGAAGCAGGTTCTCCCTCTAGCCTGCCTTCAGTGATTCAGAGCCATGTCGTCATCCATTGCCAGATGCAACAAGTTTCCACTGTCTCCACAAGTCATGTGTCCTTATAAAGACCCTGCCCCTTCTAAGTCTCTGTCACTCTGTCTCTGATCTCTCCCTCTCTCCCTCCCTCCCTTCCTCCTCCTCCTCTTCCTCCACCTCCTCCTCCTCCTCCTCCTCCTCCTCCTCCTCCTCCTTCTTCTTCTTCTTCTTCTTTTTCTTCTTCTTCTTCTTTTTCTTCTTCTTCTTCTTCTTCTTCTTCTTCTCTCTTTCTCTGTCTGTCTCTTTCTCTGTCTCTGTCTCTGTCTCTCTCTGTGTGTCTCTCTGTGTCTCTCTGTGTCTCTGTCTCTGTCTCTCTCTGTCTCTCTGTCTGTCTGTCTCTCTCTCTCTCTCTCTCTCTCTCTCTCTCTCTCTCTCTCTCTCTCTCTCTCTCTCTCTCTCTCTCTCTCTCTCTCTCTCTTCTCCAAGATTGCCCCATCCTCTCATATGAGATCTGCTGCATGGTAAGTTCTCTGTAGGATTCCTTGGCCCCTATCTGCCAATGCAGTCTTTCACTGCAAAACACTAACAATCAGGCTTGGAGCTTGCAGTCTAGACTAGGCTAGTCAGGCTGGCCAGAGAGCTCCAAGGATCCTTCTGCCTTTTCTCTTCCAGTGTTGGCATTTCAAGTATGCACAAAGACATCTGCCTTTTTCCTCAAGCACTTTACTCTAGAACATGTACTATTAAAACACATGCTTAATATTAATGAGCCTATGTTATTCTTGTTGATAAACTTTTTTTAACCAGATGATTTTAAATAACAACCATAACCAAGAAATATAGTCAGAGATAAGTTAGTGATATCTATTATAATCATAAGAAATTAACTATAATTTTCTGGAAGTGTGGAACTAGGAAAGATGCTAAGGTTCTCTGATAGGTGCCATTTATCACCTTGACAGGATCTAGAATCTCCTGGCAAGTGGACCTCTGGGCAAGCCTATAGAAGTGATCTTGACTGTCTTCATTGAGATGTGATGATCTATTCATTGTGAGCAGTACCATACCCTGGCTGGAATCATGGACTACACAAATGGAGGCAGGTAACCAAGAAGCCACATTTGCATTCATTACCCTAGGCTTCCTCATTGTGACCATTTGATTTAAGTACTTGCTGCCTTGACTTCCCCACCATGATGGAGTATACTTTGAACTTTGAACCAAAGATAAGCTCTTTCTCCCTTAAATTTCTTTTGTCACAGGATTTAATCATAGCTGCAGACAAAGAAAGCAAGATAGATGCTAAATAACTTTGTCTTAAGGTTATCCAAATGCAAAAATATGCTATCCCAAATGTCGCATGTAAGTGCAGTAAAATGGCTCTGATTTACAATAGCAAGGAATATGAAAATTCCCAACCTTATTCTTAATTAGAAACATGCTACCAAGTTAACAAAAACAACACTGTAAGAGAGCATTTACCAGAGAATGTCAAATGGAAAACATAAAATGTTCTTATTTTTAAAAGACGTCAATAATATTACAGAGTTACAAGATAATACAATGTTAACAAAATTCCAACAAAACATCTTAAACATACACACAAATAAAGTAAATAAAAGACGTACCACAAATTCATTTGAGAAGTTCAAGTTTTTCACCATTTCTCAATAACATGTCCAGAAGCATCATCATTGCTCAAGTGTTGAGTTTTTACAGAAGAATGTGCAGATGCTATTAAAACAGGGTGACACATTGCTCCAGACAGTAGCAAACACCAGAGGCAGATTATGGAGCCAAATTAAGAAAATATGAACAAAAGCAAAGCTTAATGCACAGAGAACAAGTAGATTGGGGCTGAAGTAATGGTGAGAGCTATTCTGAGTCCTAACACCATGCCAGAAATCTCTGAAACCTAAACTAATCTAAGAGTATTCTACTGCCTGGGGAGAGATCTTCCATAGCTGTCTGCCATACTGCTTCTTGTCACAATCTGGCCAGGATGGAGTATGTGATGATGGTGGTGTATGTGGACCAAGAATATATATAAAAGTATATATACTTATAAAGAATAAATAGAGAAGAGTGAGAAGTTGGGGATTCAGAAGAAAAAGAAGTAACTACCTCTATCTTTGGATAACACATTTACAATGAAGAGGAACATGAGAAAGATAGGCTCTAGTGGTAAGTGATATTGATGTAGAACTCTAAAAGTGCCACCTTATTATGTCACTCAAGGTTATGGTTGAAGGAAATGCCTAGTGATATGTAGTACAATAGATAATACCTCTTGTACAACATAAGTACAACTTCACCAAGTAGAGAAAGAAAATGGGAGTTACCAATATAAACATATTTACAGAGTCCTTAGTGTAGATGCTAGTACTGAAAATCAACACTCACAAAATCTACTGTAATCATGGAGATTATAGAGGTGAAGTGACATGTACACTAAACAAATGGACAGGCAGATCAAAATTTTTGTCCTTGAGGATAAGACAAAAGAGACTGATGGACAGAAGGTATATATACATTTAAAGGCTCTTGAAAAACCCTGTGATCCTAGAATGGGCACGGACAGGACTGTGGTGTAGCTAGGGTAAACAATGAGTGTCAGGACAGTGAAGGGTAAAATCACAGGCACAGAATAAGAAAGGTGAGAACCAATTATATATCACTATTGGGTAGGACAAGTATGAGGACATAATTATTTACTCCAAGTGAATCAGAAGTTACTACAGGGTTTTAAATGAATGAACAAATGAATGAATGAGATAATTTGGCTTACAATTAAAATATTCTTCTCTCCTGTAGTGAGAACAGACCACCAAGGAAATAAGAGTGGGTGATATTTGAATAATCTAAGTAAGATATGTTGGTAAGAAGAACTCAGATAAGGAGTACATTAAAAGATGCTCCAGTGGAGACAGCATCAGAAGGATTTAGAGTCAATAAGAGCCTGGGCTAATGCTAAGATTTTGGCCAGAGCAACTGGAAAGCATGGTGTTATCATTTATGGAGATGGGAAATCTGTGGGAGGAACATTTGGGGTGAGATTAGCAGTTCACTTTGGGACATGTTAGCTTGGGATTCTGATTTAATATCCAAGTGGTAATATCTAGTGGGCCATTAGGAGCAGCACAAAACTTGGGTTGGAAATAGAAGTCATACTAGAGTCTCAGACTACAGAAAGTTTTACAATTATGAGTGTAAATAAAGATCAAAGTAGAACTGAGGGCTGGACCTTGGAGCAAACATTGAGAAAAGGGGAAGGAAAATTGAGATTCCCTATGAAGGGTTGAGAGAATCAGCAGACTGCATTATCTCTGCAGCCAAAAGTTAGAAAGGAGAATGTCTAGGAGGAAGTAGTAGGAAGATGTTCTAGTTCAGTAAGACAGAATCCTGGGTCCTGAGAGATGGAGCAAGAGAAGAATACAAAGTTAGATTCTGCATTGAAGAGTAGACATGGGGCAAAAGGGAAGGGAGGTTTGGATGAAAGACAAATAAAAATCTTGAGTGTTAAAAGGACTTAAGGATGGCTCACATAAACAATTTCCTAGAGCTTTCACTATAGAGTAGAACAGAAAATGTAAAACATACAAAGGATAGAATAGTTTCTGGGTAGGATTTTTGTTTAAACATGTTTTAAATTTCCCCCTCTTGTTCATCCCCCCCATCCTCCTATGAACCCCCTCTCTCCTTCTTAAACTCACAACCTCTATTTCTTTTTCTTTTTTTTTTATGCTGAGAATTACCTACTTTATTTCAATGAGAGAAGTACAGAAGTTTAATTTTGTGTTCCTATTTCATTTTGGTGTGGCAGAGTCTTTAGAAACAACAGCACTGTTACACTTCCAGGGGTCTGGGCAGCTTGTGGCAGAGTATTTCCCTAGAACAAGCAAGCTCCTGGGTTTCATCTCCAAGATTACAAAACAATTTTTTTTTTTCTGTAAAAACATCCTTGAAGAGCTAGTATCAGAAAGTACCAGCAATAAATGATTCTAAACATTATACTTCAAAGGGCCAAAGAATAACTGGGCTACAAATAAGTAATCTTAACAGAAGACCCTGACTTAGGGATGAGACAGACTTCAGGGTGTGTAATTGAGTAGATATAGCACTGTGCATATCAGATTTCAAAGAAGCCCCACTTTATTACAGAGAGCACACAAAACTCTTTCCTTTCCTGGGTAAGTCCTATTCACTTTCTCCAGGATAACAAATGTATGGCTCACGTACCCCATTTCCTGTTCTATCTGTACTTCCCATGTCGGTTAAAGTGTTTGTAGAGCTAGCTGATTTCATTTGTTAAGGTTGTGCGAGTCCTCAATGAAGAGTCTGTTTTCAACCATTTTCTTCTTTCAGATACAATGCTACAATTCATATCCTCTCCAGACTCAATGCCATATACTGGGCCCTTGATTAGTTTTTGAGGATGCCTTTTGAAATTTCCCAGGATTCCAGTGCTGTCCTATATACAAAACAGAGCTGTTTTCTCGTTCCAGTGATCAACCACTCTGGGAGGAGGAAGAGTAAGCCTTCCATGGGCCAATAGTAGAACCTAGAGAGACGCTTCTGCATGTCACAGGCATTTAGCCCCATAGGCTCCTAGTTGCTACCCAGTGAAGACTCCCTGTCATTTCTCTAACCCGTCCATCTCAATAGGACAGTAAACTAGCCAGAAAATGGGAAGCAGGTGTGAATTTCAAAGACAAGACAAGAACACAGTCCCAAGCAAGACTCACTAGGGCTGACAGTAAAAGAAGCTATCTTGGGCCTTACCTCACAACCTCTATTTCTTTACTTATTACATATATATGTCTGAATGTGTATTCTTAAATATATAAGTTCAACCTGCTCAGTCCATATACTCTTATGTATTGTATATGCTTTCAAATCTAGACACTGTTAACTGCAAGCAGATATTATAAGTCCTGGCTTAATGAGTTATGTCCTACACCTCCCCAAGAAGTACCAGCAGGAGACTAGGTGTTCTAGCACATGAGCTTCTGGGAGCCATTTTACATTCAAACCACAACATACCACCACATTGGCTCCTGGCTGGATATGTGTCAGGAGAATATGGTAAACTGAGTTGAAAGGGACCAGAACTATAGAGGTACAATGAGTGACCAAGATGATTTTATCTGAGGGACAAACAAATCCTTTATTTTCTGTGGACTCCCTCCCCACAGCCTGGACAGTATCGAAAGCAAAACAGTGCCATGGCCCCAGGGCTGCGGCTGCCCACCTGTTGAGTGAAACCTGGTTCCAGTTACATTCGAAAGCTCCACCCCCACAGAGTAACAAGGAAGTCATTGATTGGACTGTTACACTGACGTATTTTGGGGGGGGAGTGGTTTTGGCCCCAGGTAATATACCTGTTGGGAGAACAAAGGATTATTATTAAAGAACCAAGATGGCTGAGCCCCTTCCATGTGGGTAGGTATGTCTGTGGCCACTCTATCCTATCCCTAACTCTCTCTAGCAGCTGCTCTCCTTTCTAACTCCATTTTTCCACGTTACCCACTGTTTTACGTTACTGCAGGACAGTAACAATTTTCAAACTGCACAGTCTGTTAATTGAAGTGGCACAACACAGCATCAATCCTCACAGAACTCTGCAAAAAAATATATTACTCGCTTCTTTGGCTTCCCTCATAGTAATATGTACCATTTCATGAGAAATAAAGAAGCACATCTTAGCTTCTTTTCCTGTTGTTATAACAAAATACATTGACAAGAGGAACTAAGAGAGGAGAAGCTTTCTTTTAGCTTAGACTTCCTGCTCTATTTTGGCCGGTGAGTCAAGGCAGTGCAAGCTTGAAGCAGCAGGTCCCATTGTTTCCACAGTCAGAGTGAATGTGTGCAGCCTAGTACTCATCTTGCTTTCTCTACTCTTACGCAGCCTTACATTCATCCACCTAGTGAATGGTGCTACTCATAGTGGGCAGTTCTTTCTCCATCACTGAAGCAATCAATCACACGAATGACCAGGGACTAATCTCCCTAGATGCTGTCAATCTGACAACAGCAGCCATTATAGAGTCCAAAAATAAAACATATGTAATCTTCTATATATTGCATATGGAAAGGGCTACACACAAGATAAGAAAAATGTTGAGATGAAGAAATGAATATGTTTTTTAGTTCTATTTAAAGTTTATAAATAGTTGTTTAGCAGGAAGGAGATACCAATCAGATATAACTAACCAAGTGATCTGTTCAGGATAGTCAGGGTGGTTGGTTCACAGAAGAGAAGCCAGTATTGGGCTATTGACAAAGTAAATGAGTGATGATGGCCTGTTGAAGTTCACATGAAGTGAAGAAAACATAAGTTCTGCTAACATAAGTTTGCAACCTTGTTCATGTAGTTTTTTAGTCTAAATTACCGGTCTGAAATCCCAGCTTTTCTATAAATCTCATTATCTATCCAGGGACCAAGCAACTGAGTGAAAAATCTCACCTTTAACTTCATACTTGTAACACTCACTAAATTTATGTGCACTTTTAACATGGGTGTATGGTTGAATTTTGACAATGTGTGAGCTACTACAAGTCCGCCAGCCTCTTTTAAAGTGGTTTATATTGTGCAGTCATAAAGTCTGGGTTGTTTTGAAGCGTTAAGACAGGCTGACTTAAAGAAAACATTTTTTATTCTGATATGAATGAGAATACAGAACTCTCTATTTCATTCCAGAAGAAAAAAATGAGTAAAAACAGTCTACTAATGCACCTCTGCTTCCAGTTCAGGGACCCAGCCAAGAAGGGCCTTAGAGTCCAGAGATAAAAAGCAGTCTCTTGGCAGGATGGGTCAGGGAGATTAATCTACACGGAATAGAGTGCCGTTGTACTCAATTTCTCATACCATGCTTCGTTTTCTCTCATAGGTCACTGTTTTTAGAAAATTGCCCTGAGCAGATTTTTTTCCTTTGCCTTCCAGGAGTTAGTGTCGCTAATAGACAAGACTAGAATGGATAGTCTGGAGTGTTATATAGCCTCCAACATATGAAATGTGTTAGAGTCCAGTTACTCCAAACATCACCGTATGAACTAGCACCTCCATTGTTTTAAACAGCTCCTTCTATCATTGTGATAGAGCAATTGTGATTGGGGAGGATGCTGACAGGTATGTCTTGCAAGGCCAGTCATGACTATAGCTATCAGGGTTCACAGTTGGTATGGTTCATGCTTACATTTCTCCTCTGGTAGTGTGCATGGCAACTTCCAGAGCCATGAAAGCTAGCCAGTACGGATAAAGCTTCTAGATACGTACCAGCTTGATGTAATAATATTTAAGGTTCTACATGACCTCACTCACCAGGAACTGAGAAGCAAATCAATCAATCAATCAATCAATAAATAAATAGCCCTCTCTTGGTCCTGTACTTTTATTTGTTATCCCAGTATCATAGGGGCATTGTGGTAAGCTCACTATTTTATATACATATACATACATATATATATATATATATAT
>NW_022196906.1:73901745-73913636 GCF_008632895.1 Mastomys coucha | reverse complement strand
ATATATATATATATATATATATGCAGTATATGTGGACTATATGTGTACGAAAGCTTTTTTCTGTAGTCCAGGTTTCAGTTTTTATCATTAATGTCTTGAACCACTGTTAAGTAGAACAGTTTCTGTTCAGTTGTGGATAAAAGGCTATGACAGACAAAAGCTGTGTAAATTCTTGAATGATGTGGGATCAATAGGAATAGCAGAAGTTTTGCTGTCTACTTTAGGCTTTACTCCTCTTTTATAGGAATTCAGTAGGAAAGGAAAGTTCCAGAATCAGATTCTTTCCCTGTGACCATGTACAAGAACCATCTCCTATTTACAACACGAATGCAGAACGCAGAAGTACCTATTGTTGCTCAGATGAGAACAGTTAGAACCATGTGAGTTAGGATCCTGGATTGTGGGGCAACACTATAGACTAGAAGAGCACTGAACAGCTGTTTGAGTCTGATTTATGCCTAACATAGAGGTTCACATTAAACCCGAACAATATCCACTAAGTAGTGCCAAAGAGTTGATCAGATCACACGAATGCTGACACAGCTTTACACAGAGACTGCAAATGCATGCCCATGACCAATGACACAAAGTTCGCCGAAGATCAGGCAACATGTACTGATTTCAGGACGTAATTTCAGTGATCAGCCTGTTCATATTCTTCAATAAAATGCAAGATTCTCAAAAACAAGTGTACATATTCTTGGAAAATGTGTTTTCTACCTGAAATTGAATAGTTAACGACAATTTTTGAAGTAGAACTGACATTTGTGCTATCTCAAGGTTGAAATAATAAAAGTTACGGGTGGTTTAAAGAGCAGATTTCTCAAGTTTCTGGTAATTGAAGACTATGTAGCTGTAAACTTTATATCATCATCTAAAACAGATTGGAAGATCCTACAATTTTCCATATACTCATTTATTATTTCCACAGACATTCCATCCTTCTTAGACTCCAAATACCTTAAAAATTGTAACATGCCATGGTTTTGCAATAAAATATTTACAGGAAGTCTATTTTAAAATTATCTGCTATTTGGAGAAAAATAAGAAAAAATATTTTAACAACATAGTTGTGATGATGAAATTATTTTTGATTATAGGTAAATAAAAATCCAAAGCAAACTGGCTTGACCTAAAATAGAATTTATTGCCTCACTTAACCAGGCTTAGGAATAAAGCTTTGGTCGAATAGAATTTAAATGACCATGTTCAAATGATATTATCAGACCGTGGTTTGCTTTCATACCCTTGTGTCTGACTCTGACTTGTTGCAGAGAATCATGCTCCATTCTTGGACAAGGGTGACCTCATGGTAGTAAAGTGGCTGCCACACTGCTAGTGCTTCCCACTGCTAGGTTCCCACCGTGCAAGAAAGAGTATCTGTTTCTCTAAGAGCCAAAACAAAACACTCAGACTGAGGTCTCAGGCATCTATTGATCCCCATGGATGCTATGTTATATCGGACTAATTATTTCATGAAGTATAAGTGTGAGGTACCTGGGCTTGGACAGAACTCAGGCACATGCTCTAACAAAAGCAGATGCGTGGCTCTTCCACCGAGGAAAACAAAGTACCGCTATGTCTCTCAGCTTGATGCTTTTCTGGGTGAGTAATACAAAAGAAAAGAACTTAGTTAATGTCAGTATGTCAGTAGTACATAATACAATCTCTGGGATATAGCAGGCATTCAATATGAATGCAAAACAGTATTCTGTTTGGGTTGAATTCGTAGATGTCTGGTGGTAAGAACTCTATTACTGTAAATGATTTCAGGTTTTGAATTTTCCTCTCTTTTGGACACGTACCCTTCCTTAACCAGGATGATTCTTTTCCATCAAAGATCTAGCCCCACAATTCTGCCTCTTTACATCATTCATCATCTTCTACTTCCTTCACTGCTTTTCCATTCCCACTGCCAACAGCATCGCCTTGAACTTTATTATGTAAACATGTATAAGGCTAAGTGTCAGTTACAGCTTCAAGTCAGGGTATCTTCTACAGGCTCACGTTTTGAGCACTTGGTCCAAGGTTTATGGCACTACTTTAGGAGGTGACAGAACTTTAGAAAATGGGGGTATTGATGGTTGATATAGGTCACTACAATCAGGCATTTGAAGGCCATACCTGCCTCTGTTTTGAGTCTTACTCATCTTTCTGATTCACAAAGATGTTAGAAGTAACAGCTACAAACTCTTAGGTATCACAGTGAGGAAAAACGTAGTAAGCCAAGCCTCTTGCTTAGTTGTTCAACCTATAATTCAAGTATTCCTTTACTTAGACTTCAGAACGACTTACATTAAAGAACACTTTGAATGTTGGTACTTATTTGATGACAACCTTTGTATTGCCCTAGTGAAGTTCCATCTCCTTAGCACATCATGGGTCTACCTTGGCCATTACCTATTGTCTCCACCTATTCTTTCCAAAGTGATTATAATGCTTAACATAAAAATTAGTGCATAAATGTGATCCAGTTTCTTTTAAAATTGATATAATTGAATAACAACCCTAGATAGTAAGAGACAGGGGTGAAGCCAGTGTGAAATGGGAGGGACTTCTGCATGCTTAATTTGAGTTACCACTGACACAATAATTCACTTAATTTAATCAGTATAGATTATTTTTTATTTTATTTTATATTTTTGCATTTAGTAAAAATGTAGTTATAACACTCTCCCTCCCTCTCCTTCTTCTAATCCCTCCCAAGCTCTCAATGCCTCCTCTAAAACCCATTATTATTATTATTATTATTATTATTATTATTATTATTATTATTATTATGTAATTGTATGTATATATAACCTATTGAGTGCACTAAATGTTTCTTGTATGTATATATGCTTTTAAGGCTTTTCAGTTAATATTGGATAAACAATTAAGGGTCTGATCCCTGGGGAAGGCTAATTATTTTAGTTGCCTATAGTACATCACCTAGGGTTGGGACCCATGAGATTTACCCAATCCATGTTGACATATTTATTGGTGTGCCATTGCTCAGGTCTTGCTTCAGTGTGGATGTAGGTACCATGCCATATCTAGAAGGTAAAATCAGTTATGTGGACCGTACAATCTTTCCCCATTTATGCAATGTTCTTTGAGCCTTAAGTATAGGGATTGTGTTGTGAATGTGCTAAATGAGGCTCAGCACACTGTGTTTAGTTGTCTACTGCATTTTGACAACTTTTGACTTTCTTTAATGGTCTCCATCTTCTGCAAAAAGAAACTCCTTGGATGATGAGTAAAAGCTACATTTATCTGTATGTGTAAACTTAAATTTAAGGAAAGTGCTGTGTTTGTCTTAAGATTTGAGTAGATACAACTCATAAAGGCAGAAGATACCCAGCCTTAAGAGCAGTAGAGCAAAAGGCTGCTGAAAGCCAAGCCTGCTTCTACTGTTAGAACAGAGGCTCATGTCACAACTCAGCTCCGTTGCTCCTTTTCTTGAGACTGGGACCTCAACCAATCTGATGGTACTACCTGTAATCAGGGTGTGTCTTCACCCCTCATGTAGAAATTTCTAAAAATATCCTACAAACACAACCAGGAATTTTTCATCCTAATTGTACTTTTGTCAAATTAACAGTGAGTAATAACCATCACAATTATTATGTTGTAAATGTGTTTCTTTTATCTTTCTCAGGGGATGACCAACATTCCTAGTACTCAAAAGTCTTTTTTCTTAGAACAGCAAGATGGCTCAGCAGGTAAAGGCCCTTGCTGGCCAAGTCAGATAACATTAATTTAAACCCCAGGACCCCAGTGGTGAATGGAGGGAATGAATTCTCACAAGGTGTTCTCTGACCTCTGCATGTACATCATCGCATGCTTATGCATACCAACACATCCATTCCACCAGCCGACATAATAGACTAAATAAGAAATGGATGGGTGTAAGAAAACATTCTAAAAATGGCTTTTGCTCACAAATGTAAGAAATCCTGCTTTTACCATCTGAGTTCAAATAACACCTTATCCAGGATCCATGTTTTCACCCAATAGTCTCTAATAAAATGCCTTTACTTACAGGCACTCAAAGCATACTCACTTAATTTGAAAACTTTAGATCTTTGTCTCAAGCTTGTGAATTATCTTTAGTTTGGACAAAAGGTTTGCTTTTCTTAAAACATAAAATAATTGAAAACAGATTAGTTTCATAAGCATAACCACAACCTCAGAAGTGTGGCAGCTGTGATCTCTTACTGATATGGCTGTGGTTATGGTTGGCTTCATGGGCATGGGACGCGAGTATTTCATCACATTCAGAAAGTGGAATCTCCTTAGGTTTCATCAGGTTTCAAAGCCGAACTCAAGCTTTATTCCTTCATTCAGCATGTAGTCAAATATGTGCTCATGGGGCCTCAATTCATATTCCACTACCACTTGAGGGAACACTAGGTGTTTCTGAGGTTTGTGGTCTAGCAAAGACTTTAGTGAAACTGTCATAACTTTAAAAATAAATTTGATTCATTTTATTTAATATATGTCTCCAAGAAGATGCTTATACAACAGTGACTAAGAAGAGGCATACTTTGTTTTCTTGGAAAAAGAAACATTTTAAGATACCCTAGTTCACTTCTCTCTTGTTCCCTTTCATCAATGATTAGCTGTTGAAGAATGTTTTTAATGTAAAATCCCAGATACAAACAATCTGTTAGTTTTCAGTTGCATGCTGCACTTAGGAGTCTAATAAAATCTTATTGTGGTCTTGATTCATGGCTTTGTCTAGTACGTACTTCATTGCATACATGACCACTCATCACTAACTAGCCTTCTTGGTTATCAGACTGATGTCATATTACCTCAACACTTGTGTTATTCAATCTTATTTTGCTTAATAATATTTGATGGTACAAGAGAGTGATACAAGCAACAATTTGAATATGCCAAAGAGAAGCCTTAAATTGCATCATTAAATTTAAAAAAATGAAAGTGTTCTACTTTAGTAAGAGAAATATATGCTGAGACTTAAAAACCCATGATAATAAAGAAAATTTTAAATATGAAATTATGAAGAAAGAAAAGAAATTAGTAAAATTTGTATACTGACTTTTAAAAGCCTATGTGTTGTAAATGTCATGCTAAGATAGAAAAGATTTAAGCATGCAAAAAATTTCAGTAATATACTTACGAACAAAATATAAACATTATATTTAAAGGAACATCAGCTACAATCAAGTTGATTTTTATCCTGGAGAAGCAAGGAATTGCTCAACACATGTAAGTTTATCAGTATAATAAATTTGTTCAACATCTGTAAGTTGATCAATGTAGTAAATCATATCAATGAACTTAAAAGTAAAAATGTCACATAATCAGTAGATTCAGAAAAGATCTTTGATGAAATCCAACATGGCTCCATAACCAAAATCTCTCTATGAAAGAGAAAGTCTGGGGGTGGAGAACATATCTCAGCATAATAAATATATGACAAACATAAAGCCACCATTATCCTTAAAGGGAAATAATAAGGAATGAGACAGCATTGCCCCTGTTTAATTCAGTGATAAAGCTTTAGCTAGAGCAATAAGACAAGGCAAGAACAGTAAAGAGATACAAATAGGAAATGAAGTTAATTATTCCAACTTGAAGATATTTGATACTCTATACAAGATTTCCCCTACCTGCTCCCCACAAAAGAACAATAGAAAACATCAATAAGTTATTAAAATTTTAATGAAGTGTCAGGATACAAAGATCTACGTACAATAATCAGTGACTCTATATACCAATAACAAGCATTCTGAGAAAGATTGTAGAAACATACATACTCCCATTCACAAAAAAATAAAAATTTACATTAAAATTCTTTTTATAATGTCCAGTGTAGTTTTATAAGAATGGTTCCAGGGCTGAAGCTACATACTAATTTTGGTTCCTTTAGACATATGGATAATTTTATGGCCTTGAATAAAATCATATTATGTCAAATAGGGTTAGGTAATGATATGTACTTAGTGTTTATGTGTGACTCTCATATCAGAGATTTTCCCTATGCTAAGTGCTCATCAAACAGTGTTCTCTCATGATTCTCCTCTCTCCTTGGCTTTAAGTATATGCACAAGTTTGAATGGAATAAGCTCATGAGGATAGGTAATCCATATTCTTATGTATTAAAGACAGATCATGTATATCAACAATGCATAATCTCATAATTTGTGCAATTGCCACATACTATACTGTGATTCTAAGGAATTGAGCTTTTTGAAATGCTTGATCCACAGAGATTAATGAAAAGTCACTCATTTTCATTGTGTGGTGACTGCCATCATGTAGTAAAAATATTATTTTAAAAAGACAGTCCAAATATGCTCCAATTAGACTGACACAAACATATGTGACATTCTTACTAGAGTGTCATTTCAAATGCTTGGCACTAACCTGGTGTTCAACAAGTGAACTATTTTTTATTTTTATTTTTCGAGACAGGGTTTCTCTGTGTAGCAATTTCATTTCCATGAAAATGTCTTGGTCATAAAACACCAAAAATTTACTGAGACTTCTAGAAAGATGAACTTTTCTACTCTGATCTTTGAGCAACTAAAAATTCTCCCCCTCTTCTTTGCATAAAATTACCTAAAATATCAATAAAATAATAGGTCATTTTCTATTACAAATTTTAACATCCAAGTGTTTAAATGCAGACTGTGTAGAGGGAGACTGTTCTTTGAATCATGTTTCATGAGGGAAGAGGACTGCACGGTCCTCATTACATCCTAAGGCTTTCTGTGAAATGCTAGGATTTCTGCTTGAAGAAAAAAAAAAGGGCATATGCGCAAGATGCTTCCAAATGTATTTCCACTGTGACATGAAGAAAAATAATTGGAAACAAAGTTGTACTCATTCCTTTCAGAGGTAGTTCGCATTTAGTTGTGAAATATGTTTTTTTAAGTAAAAATATCCCCAAATATGAAGGAACAATATAACCAATGCCAAATATTACAGGACATATAAATACTTGAGTAAGTCCTTATGAGAAGAAGAAACATTTTCATGTCCTCAGCTTTTCGGAACAGAAAGAGTGTTGACTCTGGCGCTGAGTGCAAACCACCTATGTATCGTTTTTCATGAGCTCCCAAAAGATGAAGCCAAGAGCAAAAATGTATACTGAAATTCCCTGTTGAGAAGATGGAAAAAGAGATGAAATTCAACAATAACAGAAATATTAAGTCTGCATGGTTAATAATTCTTGATTATGTGAACCAAGAAGCCAGAATTATAAATACTTGGTTATATTCGCTCCTTGTCTTTCATTCAGTGTTTATTTTTAATAACACCAGGGAACTTGTTTTGGATTTTATCCTTGTGATTGACAGTGGGGATTTGCTTAAGGTCAGTTCTGCTAAATGAAACTTTTATCTACCGGCTTAGATTCTCTGAATCCTGATCAAGAGAGAAGAAAAAAAATCCTGAGGATAAATTCTATGAGTCCTATGATTTTCATTAATGAAACATGCACACACACACACACACACACACACACACACACACACACAAACTCCAAGTTTTAACTCCAAGGCCATATTCTAAAGAAAAAAAATACAGTATACCTATGGTGTTATTACAAATGGCAAATTTTTATCATTAGAATAAAACAATAAGAAATATGTCACATTTAATAAAGTCCTATGAACTACTTACTACTAAATGAAGTATCACATTCTTTGGAGCATGTATATTTTGTTTGTTTGTTTGTTTGTTGAGACAGAGTCTCATAGTAGTCATATATAGAATATTTTAATGACCTAATTCACTCCAATAAAATCATTAAGAAGCAGTCAATGCTTCTTAGCATTCAAGGCATTCAATTCACTCTATATTAATTAATAAATAATAGCATTACAAGTAGTTCTTATCCATTTAAAAACACTGTTTTATTAAATGGATATAAACAGTAAAAAAGGTAAATTATGGATTAGAATATTTTGCAGTAATTCAAAAAAAGAAAAAAGTTTTTAAGGTTGTAGAAGTGGATCAGAAGTCAAGAGCACCTGTTGTTTTGGCAGAGGATGCAGGTCAGTTTCCAGCACCTACATGACCGCTCACAAACATCCATAGTAATTCCAGCTCCAAGGGATCAAAGTTTCCTTTTCTGACCCCTATGAGCACCAAGCATGTATGCAGTTCATATACATGCATGCAAAGCAAAATACTCACACAGAAAGCAATGGATGAATCTAAGAAATTAACAAATTTTTAAAGTGTTAAAAAGTATGATATGAAGTAATTCTTTTTTCAATATTTAAAAAATAATTAAAATACAATTACATCTCCATTACTCCTCCAGAATTTCTAAGGTTGATAGCCTCTTTTTCTTTAATTGGTGTGTGTGTGTGTGTGTGTGTGTGTGTGTGTGTGTGTGTGTGTGTGTATACAAATATATAAAGACAACCTGCTGAGTCTGTTTTTGTTATTTATATGTATATGGTTTCAGGGCTGACCACTGCACTGGACAATCATTAAGAAGCTCATCCTTGGAATGAGCCCTCGTGAAAAATGTTCTCTTCCCTGTTAACCTGCCCATTTATATCGTCATTACCTTGTTTATGAAGCCATTTCTGGGAAAGACTGTTTCACAGAAAACTTCATGGAATTCTGGCTCTTACAAACAACTTTCTTGTTCCTCTTCTGTAATGTTTTCTGATCCATAGAGGCAGGAGCTGTGATAGAGAAGTGTGTGGTAGTTTGGTAGGAATGGTCGACTAATGTGTTTGAATGCTTGACCCATAGGAAGTAGCATTATTAGGAGGTGTGGCCTTATTGGAGTAGGTGTGGCTTTGTTGGAAGAAGCATGTAACTGTGGGGACTGGCTTTGAGGTATCCTATGCTCCATCTATGCTCAGTGTAACACACAGACTCTCCTTACTGAATGTGGATCAAGATATAGAACTCAACTCCAGCATAATGTTTGTATGCATGCTACCATGCTTTCCACCATGATGATAATGAACTAAACCTATGAAACTGCAGGCCAGCCCCAATTAAATGTTTTCATTTATAAGAGTTGCTGGGGTTATGGTGTCTCTTTACAGGGCTGAAACCCTAAGACAACGGGCCATGAAGGAGAAGGAGGAACAAAGACACATGACACCAAGATTGTTTGAAAAATCCTCAAGGAATCATATTATCTTATATTTGCCCCAAATTATAAATGGTACATATAATTCTATGTTTAATGTATTTATGTATCTGCAGCTTAAATGAAATTAAGTCACTTGGGCTGATAATGTTCGCCATATACACGAACTAAACTCCTTGTATCAGAAATGAAAAAAATATCCCTTCAAATGATTGGTTAGTGTAGACCAAGTGACTCTCAAAACAATAAATATAGATCATGAAGGTAGTACTTGTTTGTCTCTCAGAGCTTGATGGTGGCCCCTGCTGTAGAAGTCACCACACAATTGGAACACGGATTTGAATGACTCAAGCTGGATCAGAGCTGAAAGCCTCTATCCTGTGTTCGAGCTTATTCCATGGTTCTAGGAAAACTATGCAAGTCCCATGGAACGGAGAAAAATTAAATAGTCCTATCCTGTTCCAACATCTATGAACCATGACAAGTTCTAACAGAGAAAGTTAAGCATATTAAGTGTAATACGTAGCACTCACATATTGGTAGTGACCATCAGTTGTCTGATTGGACTTAAGGCTCACTCAGTGTAGAGATAACTATGCCTTGTACTAGAACCCTAACCAGCTTTCTGGGGCTACTGTAGAGAGGTCATGGACCTAAGAAAGTGAGCTATTAGTGTCATTTTGCTAGACCAGTTTAAATCCTTACTAATGTTTAAATCTTATCTTTATACTCACAGATACATGTAAATTCTACCCTTTATCAGAGAACCCTTTCTTTACAGCAAAATGAGACCACCTCAGGATGCAGACATCAACAGATTATGGGGAGCTCAGTCCCAAATCATACAACTACAGAGCAGTTTCTGCATCTATGGCGCAGGAAATAGTTCTTAAAGAAATGATGTTCTCAAATGAAAGGCAGAAGAAATCATTTTAAATGACTATGAACTTGTGTAAAAATTGCATGACTGATAAAAGTAAACATCTCAAAACATGAATATTGCTTGCAATGCACATAAGTTTGCAACACATTTATAGTCTATATCTGATTCCTCAGATCTTTTCTTGCATTACAATCTGAGTATCAACTATCTAATTTTTTCCTCTGTTTAGAATCTCCCCTAGACTTTCAGTCTCCATCAGTAATGTCAAGTATAATCTGTTAACAAGGAATTTTAATTCCCAAATATATCTTATGTCTTACTCTTTCCATCTCCTCTCTTGCTCTCAATGCTTTAAATTAGGGTCCTTCAATCTCATGTCTGGGCGGTGCAGCTTCCCACCTTGTCTTTTTACAGTTCTGTCCTCTTTACATCACATTCCATCACAGTGTAGGAATTTATTACAGGTTAAGGAATGAGCCACATAACTTTCTTTTAATGGTACCTTGTTGTCTATAACATCCAGTTCCTCAGAGTGGCATAGAATAATCCTGCTGTGACCAATCCTGGCCATTCTCCTCAGCCTTCTGAATAAAGTTATTCCTATTGAAACTTAAAAGTGAGGAAGTTTCTTAATGGAGATTTCTCCCTATTGGGATAAATGGACCAAGACTCTCTCCCATCAAACTTTCTGTTTCTTAGGTGGACCACACTATACAATTTCTCAAGATTTTGGTTTTCTTATTCTACTCTAAGGATTTGGAGAACAGAGATGGTAAACAAAGCATGCTTCATTCTTTTCAGTATGTGGAGTGGTTGTATAGAGTATATTAGTCAATGAATAAATGTCTATTGAATCAAACTGACCTTAAAGTTACTTATAAAATTAAGTTTAGCTTCAGTAGCTATATTTATAAATAAACATAGCTTTCTGCTATATAAAGATAATGTTTGTGATTAAAAGCCATTTAAATGGATGTTGAGCATTAGAACTGCACAAGGCTATTACCTATATGGTATGAGATTAAAACTTTATCATCTACCATTGCTATCTTTTAGCCCATCCTAGAGAGTTTGAATATTGAAGTTTCTAAGAAACTCAAAGACAAAGAAAATGTATTTTTCAAAGCTTCAGAGAGCAGACAACTTGATCTTATATGGCTTTTTGTGGCTTGGAAACTGGTTCCAGAGGCATCGTATTTTTCCTAACACTTACCTAAGAGGACATACCTAAGGTTTGGAAGTCAGTCGAGAACATCCATTTCTGAGAAATTTCCTGTCTTTTGTGGTTCTGGTCAAGATGGTCAAAGCACTGTGCTGTGTGTCTTCTTGGTCTAGGCCCAGGTTTAGCACAGGAAGATCCCTGAGATCCACGTTTGGCGCTGATTAACCACAGACTCGGGAAAAGCAAATAAACTCTTTGGTTTCATTTTCCTTCCCTGTAACCCACTGGCATCAATCCTACTCCAGAAGATCAACACCACCACTCCTCATCATGTGGGCCACTGTTTTCACTGCCCACTATCTCAGGAACTTCCTGCCAGAGCACAGAGCACAGCTCTGCCTTTCAGCATATTGGCACTGGTTTTCCAAGATGTTTGACAGAAATTATAGCTCCATTCAATAAAGTATAAAGTCACAATGTCAATCATCCTAACAGGCGGGTTGATACTCTGTGGATCTTACCCCTTGGGTCAGTCATGTTTTTGTTTATTGTTTTGTCATCATTTTGAATATAGTTATGTAATAATACATAAGGCATATGACTCAACTGTCCTTCAGAATACTTTTTGTTCTGCCCTTGTTTTACCAGTGTCCTTGTGAGTAGCAATGAGTTTCCATACAAACTATTTTGGTAAGCTAGTCATATGTAGACCTTCCTTCTGCTTTAAGTATTTGAGCAATCATATACATATATATATATATATATATATA
>NW_022196906.1:73863820-73901735 GCF_008632895.1 Mastomys coucha | reverse complement strand
ATATATACATGTATATATATGTATATATATTAAATAATTTTAATCTAAGCCATAAAAAGCCCACTTTTGATTAAAGGTGATTCACTCTAAAGGTGATTTTTCTGATAAAAATATGACAGACATTTCATTTATAGTCCCACACAAACACCATTATTGTTGGTAAAAGAATCTTAGAAAGGATTGTAGCAGAGGTTGGTATAGCTTTTTACTCTACTTTACAAAACAAATAGTTCTAGTAATGTTGACACTACGTGATAGTCACTAATAACAAGAAACAAGAAACAATGAAATGTGACAGGAGTACATCAATCCAGAGAAGAGAGAGTAGAACCCAGAGAAAAAGGAAGGAGGGGGTAAAAATAAGGTAGATTGTTCCCTTTGGGTTAGGCATGTAGTCAAAAGCTTTCAACACTATAAATTGCTTAACCTAATTTTTACTTATATTTACCTAGTGCACAGGCTTATTATTATTTTATATTTAAATGTGTATCAGGAAGATTAAATAATATGCCCAGTGTTATACACCTATTCTTAACATTCAACTTAAAATTATGCTTGAGTTTGAACAAGAGGTTACCTAGCCCCTGCTGAGAGTCTGCACTGGGAAAACCATCAAGACTGTGACTTTGCTTCTTAATCTTTTGAAAATACTTTTTTAGCTCAGCTTTTTCCTTTCCACATAAGCCAAATATTGGATGCCTGTTGCTTTCATATATTATTTAAATACATGAGCATATTAGAGATTAACAATTGGAGAAGTGTCTTTGAACGTACTGAAAGTATTTGGAAATTCATCAAAGAATTAGGTTAAATATAATAATTTCCTCATGGCCCAAAACTATTTTGCTTCATGACCAAATCTTATTTTTCAGAATTAAACATCTAATAATAGTGTTCAAGAAATATTTAACTTCTGTAATATTATCTGAGATTTTAGGGCCTCTCAGCTCCTTCTTTATCATTATGTTTTCCTGTATGACAACCATGCTTCCTGCTATAATGAAAATGGACCAAACCTCTGAAAGTGTAAGCCAGCCCCAAATAAATGTTTGCTTTTATAAAAATAAAAAAAATAAAAAATAAAAAATAAATAAATTAGCATTATATTTTTAAAAATTAAAATTTTAATTCCACATGAGAAAAATATTAAATATGGAAAACCTCAAATATGGAAAATGTTTAATGGTGACTAATACATGTTGTCTATACAGAAATATGAAATACAAAAAAAAAATCAGTTTGGATAACATGCTCCACTATGATAGATCAATTATCTATGTCAAGTTTGAAAGAATTTTGGTAAGAACATGTGATGATTAGCTAATTTAGTGACAGATTTAAAAGTTAACTACAGTGTACAAATTTTTTATTACAAAGGATTTCATAGAGTATGGAAATTTTAGTGGAGGCCAGGTATAGTGCTGTGTACCTATAACGTCACTATTTGGGAGCCAACACCAATCTGGATTGCATAGCAAAACTAAATGATCTTTTTAAAAAATGGCAAACTATAAAGAAAGGATAGACAGCAAGAAATACTATAAAGTAAGCCTGTATAAAATTACTTAAAATTATGTAATTTAATTTTATAAAAAAAAAAATTGTTAATGTCTGCATGAAACTTAAGAGATTTTCCTCCATTCTTAACTTGAAATTTCCTGGAATCTAATAGGATGATCTTAGTAAGGACTTCTAGTGATAGAGGATATGGAGTCTCAACTAGACATCTCTTGTACCCAGTGGATAGACTGGGTTACATTCGATTACATTGTTGGCCAAGAATGTCCCATGAAGATCCCCAAACAGCCCAGGCTGATGCTAAAACAGAGGGTCACTCTCTGAAAACTGACAATAGGGCCTCATTGCTGAGGACAACATCTGCACGGCTCACTGGGCATGGAGTGGTTGAGTTGGTGGTTGCATGGAGACTTCATCCTACACTCTAGTCTCTTCTGTGTAATGAGGTTCTTTGCAGGCTACCAAAAGAGAAACATGAGAACCAACCCAGCCACAAAACCATTCAGCAAAAATCCATCCAGTGTGCAAGTTGTAGAGGGACTATGGTCATAAAGAACTCATGGGCTAGGCAATCACTGTTTCATGTAATTTTAGGCTCACTCCATGAGAGGAAGCCCATATCCGACACTGCTTGGATGGCCAAGACTCACAGACTAGGTACCCTGGAAACCTACAACTGGTCTAAAAATAATTAAATCAATGTGATTATTGTGCTCTATTCATAGATCAGTGCCATGTGCTGTTATCATCAGAGAGGCTTTCTCGAGCAGCAGATGGATGCTGGTACAGAGACCCACAGCCAGACTTTATGTGGAGGGAGAGATTAACTTGGAGGGCTCCATTGGATCTCTTCCATTGTAGCTCAGGATGAGGTGGCAGAGGAATTCTAGGAGTCAGGTGGGCTGGAGGACACCAAGAGAACATACCCCACTGAACAGACTGCAGAATTCAATCATATAGGCCGGCAGAGATTGAAGCCTGCATGGGTCTGCACCACATCCTCTGTGTATATGTTATGACTGTTAGCTTGGTGGTTCTGTGGGACCCCTAATGGTGGGAGCTCATGTGTCTCTGATTCTCTTGGATTCTTTTCCTCCTGTTAGATTGCCTTTTCCAGCTTCAGTGTGAGGGCTCTTGACTTGCCTTACATAAATATAAAGTCATTTTTGTGGTTGTCTCTCAGAGGCCTGCTCTTTTCTGATGGGAGATGGAGGAGGGTAGTGGACTCAGGGAAGAGAGGTGTTAGGGGTGAGATGGGAGGAGTGAAGTAAATGGTAGTAAGGATGTATTGTATGAGAGAAGAATCTATTTCCAATTTTTAACTATATATACATGTATATATATACACATATAATACATATATATACACACATATACATTTATATACACACACATACACACACATATACATATATATGTAAGTATATATAAGTGTATATATATACATATATATGTATAAATATATGGAACTTTGTGGGAGAGTGGAAGAGAAGGCAAAAGATTTTAAGAGCCAGTGAGGAGGGAAGCTATCAAGAAAACGAGTCCTTTTAAGCACAATAGGGCTGACATACATATGAATTCATAAACTATGGTAGCATCCACAGGCTTGCACTGGTCTAAGCCAGACTGTGTTTTAGCCCTGAGAGGGAAAACAAACACAGGACTCCATCTCTAAACCAAAAGCTACTTCCAATTGACGACCACTCAGAAGGAAAATATTAGTTTTCTCTAACAAAGTCCTACTGGGTATACAAACCACAATTAAGAGCAGGCCCATGCTCAGCACTAGATAGCTAAAACAAGGTCAATGGTATGTGTGGGGCTGCTTTGTTTGGGAGTTTTTCTTTACCTTACAGGTCTTTGGCTTATATAGCATGGTTTCCAATTTTATGTTTTTATATGATTTGTGTTGTGCAAATGGGTGTGTCTCTGGGTCTATTTGTATTTCTTGTGCTTATCCTTTGGTTCTTATTTTTCTTCTGTTTATTTTTTCCTATTCTGGTTTGGTTCTTGTTATTCTTATATTGTCTGTTTATATTCTAATGAAACAATGTGGATTTGGGACAGTTGAGGAAGATCTGATAGGGGTTGGAGTGAGTGGAGCCTAAATGAAAAATAAATCTTTCTCTTTTTCCTTTCTTTTCTTTTTTCTCTTTTTTCTGAGACAAGGTTTCTCTATGTAGATATGTCTCTGCCTCTGCCTCTGCCTCTGCCTCTGCCTCTGCCTCTGCCTCTGCCTCTGCCTCTGCCTCTGCCTCTGCCTCTGCCTCTGCCTCTGCCTCTGCCTCTGCCTCTGCCTCTGCCTCTGCCTCTGCCTCTGCCTCTGAAGTGTTGGGGCTACAGGAATACATGAAAAACAACTTGGGGAAATTCAGCATTTGGCCTTAACACAGCAGAAGCAGAAACATAATTGGGTAAAGTGTCAATGTTAAGAAACTTATAGAACTCAGATCAAATTTAATAGGCATTAATACTTTACTTTCTTACAATCTTTCTGTTACATATTCTTCTTCTTTTGATTCATTCTGAATCATTGACAGAAAATGAAATCAACCAGTTGAGCGTAACAGACTGTATAGAAGCATGAGACAGGCTTTATCTGTCCTACCAGCCAAGGGCTGTCAACCTTGCCTCAGACTGAATGGGTAGCTTTTTGTCTGGATGGAAAAACTCAACTAGAAACCAGAATATTTGCTTGGGGAGAACCCATGCCACATCTCAGTGTCTGTGGTGAGCACAGCCAGGACTGATCACACCCAGTTTTGTTTTGACTAGTACCCAAGGACTCTGTGGGTACAGGCTAGCAGAACACACTAAAAAGAAAAAATAACTACTAAACTCTAAAGACTAGCTCTTTGGGGTTTCACATGAACGTTAACATCTGTCTTTTTTAAAGACCTAAATATTCAGGGAAATCAAAACTATAACCATCATGTATTCCAACCTACAACGCAGTACTTAGAACTCTGGGCATGTATGAGCAACAATTCCATGCTAAACAAATCAAATTCAAGAAGGTAGGAGTGTTTGAAGTCAAAGGAATCATTCTAAAAATATGTATAATCTATTATAAATGAATAAATTCTGTCAATTTACAATAATAATCATGAATTAAGCTAAGATGATAAGCAATAGAGTAGAAACACTTTAGGTAAAAGGCCTCATAAAGCTGTATTCAAATGAGCAAGCTAAGACATTACATATGTGTTACTTAAATCCTGCTCTCTGTGTTTTAAGTAAAATGCCATAGAGTTGTTTAGGTTATATAAAGTTTTCTATTAGCATCAGTTAACACAAAAGGAACAGCACAAAACCTAGGCCTGGTGGAGTAGACTTGCTTCAGCTTAAGTACAGAAGCCCAGCTTGTTCTTTGCCACTGAATCAAATTAGGAGCAGCTGGTAATTGGGACCAGATGAAGTTTCAAGGGGAGGAGACGCAGGACATTCCAAAGTGAACACTGAACATTTTTTCACAAAGACTAATGTCAATTAGTACGATGTAATAGTCACTGCAATTACACATGGCAACTGAACTACCTTGAAAGTGAAGCAATTCGGTTTTGGAGATGGACATAATTCCAAATTTGGGGAAGTTTAATAGCAATCAGTGTCTTCATGCATTCTTTGTGATGCTTTGATGTGTTCTCTTCTACAAGGGCTTGCATCTCTACATAAAAGAAGGAGCATTTGCCTTTTATTTTCTTTGCTCATATTAATCCCTCAGTTTCATGGAAATTAATAGTTTGTTTAGTTAATGCAATAAGCTTTCAGGGAAGTTTAAATAGTTAAACTCACCATTACTCTTATATATCCTATTCCCCATGCTTTGTCTACCCTTCACACCCTTTAAACAAACAAAAAGTCGGGATATAAGTTACAGTAGTCTCAATGTTATATAATCTAGGAAAACAAGTACCTGATATCTTTATTTGCTTATCAAGTAGTGGCTTATCATTAAATCTATTTCTGATGGGTAGTTTTATAGAAAGAAATCTCTAGGTCAAGTTATTTTCATTCCTTTATAAATTTTCCCATATGCATAGATTTCCTTTAAAAATAACTCTGACCTTCAGATTTGAGGAAGCCTGAGCATTTGAACAGAATAAGTAGAAGTGATTTGAGAGGCTTCAAGATCAAGCATGTTTTATTCCTGTTAGCTTACTCTAGTAGTGCTATCTCACTGGATAGAGATCTTCTAGAGAAAGCTGTAAATGAATCACTTTCTTAAGGGAAATCATTAAAGTCATGTAAATTAAAGTAAAAGCTTTAAATTCTGCCAAAGATGGGAATTACAATATGTGTGTGTATGTGTTTCCTTATGGTCTCTTTGAAGTGTTTTTATTATTATTATTATTTTATTTAAACAGTTTGAAATCTTTTCTTTTAATATGACAAAGGAAGAAGTCTTCAATTCTTTCTGGCCCACTTGAAATGTTCAAGAGTCCTGTTTGCAATATAGGATGATCACTTATAGGATTAACTAGGATTACACACACTAAGATTGTAGAGAGTAACAACACATTCTTGTTTATCCCTTTCTTTCCAACAAGGAACCCTCTTGTATTTGAAATGATTGCACCTCAGTGTGAGTGGAGGATAACCAAACCCTCCTTTCACATTCCCATTTGGGTTCCAAATGAAGGTTTTGCCAATGCCCTTGGGCCTCCTGGCTAGCCAAATCCTGGCTGCCAATTCTTAGGAAGAAAGAGCAAGCAGATTATAAGGAACATGGCATGAAACCCTTTGGTGAATAACCAGGAGTAGAGGCCACAGTAAAAGAAAGCCTGTTTGGGATCAGGCCTTGTGGTCAAGAGGTATCTGATGAACTTATAATTTCTTTGATATTTGGTCTTCTGTATTTGGACATTTCTCAATAGACTTAAAAAGTTAAAAACTCGTGTTTAATGTCCCTATTTTTATGATTTGGGTTATTTGTATTTTACATATAAAACAAAATAGTTCAAAATTTTAAGCGTAAATGTAGGAAGGGAAGTGATCTTTCCATTATGAATCCTTTCAGTGAAGCTCAACACATATATACATCTCACTGAACATGGAGAAGTAGAGATGATGCCTAAATAGAGGCTTCACCACCCTGTGCGAGGATCTTTCACATAGGAAGGTATTCTACAGGCTACCAAAAGGAATCATAAACACCAAGCCAAACACAAAATCTTTGTTCTACAATGGTGCCCTGCCTACAAGATATACTAGGGCTATAATGGCATGACACATGTGAGAATAACTAACCAGTATCTGATTTGACTTAAAGTCACTCTATGAGACAGAACATACATCTGACAGTGCTTGAGTGACCAAGAAGAGACTAGATAGCCCAAAGACCCAAGGTAAAACCAAATAATACTGGTCTAAAAAAATAGTGATAAAATAATTGCTAATGATATTATTCTACACTCATAGACCAGTGCCTTGTTCAGCCAGTATCAAAAACACTCAGTCCTAAATGAAATGCATCAAATCCTTCCCCTAGAGTTCAGGGAACCCCATAGAAGAGGAAGCAGAAAGAATGTTAAAGTTATCATTAAGCTAAGTTTTTCACTTTCTTATTTAGACTTCTTTCAAGGGTGTTGTTACTGTTGTTGTGTCATTTTGGGCTATTACAGATAATATTGTTGTAGAAATTGAGCCAAACCTGGATGCTTCATAAAATTACCAGAAAACAAGGAAGTCCCCTTATCCTTAAGACAAAGGGGTTTTAGGAGAGCTTACAGAGCAAACACCCATCCCCAAGGAATGTGCCATTTCCAAGAGACATCCCTTGGAGAGAAGATCTCCCCCACCCCTCCTGTGAGTCACAGGTGTCTTATCCTAACAAAAGGTCAATAGAAACTAAAGAACAATGAACAAGATAAAGTGTAACCAGCCCATGTTGTAAAATTGTAACCAGCCCACAGTGTAAGCTGTAAAGCTCTGGGTCACTCTGGTCCTGATCACAAAGTTGACCCTGGTATACCAGTTTCAAATAAAAATCAACCTCGTGTTATTACAGTGGACTCCTTCTTGATTCTTCGTGAGTGGGATACCCACACAGATTATTACATTGTCTCCCTCATTTCGTTCTCAGTATGCTTGTCATTAGTATATATGAAGGTTACTGATTGTGTCATGTCATTTGCTGAAAGTATGTATTAATTCTAGGAGTTTTCTATTGAAGACTCTAGATTCTATTACATATAAAGTATTGTTTTCAGCTAGGAATGAATTTATTTCCTCTTTTTTTTACTTGTCTCCATTTTGTTTCCATATCTTGTTCTATTTCTCTGGATAAGACCAAGCACTATATTAAACAGAGAATGAAGATTGGAAGTCCTTGTCTTGTTCCTGATCTCAGTGCAGAAGTTTTGAGTTTCTCCTATGTAGTTTTAATTATAGATTTATTACATATTACCTTTATTAGACAATTGCTTTTATTCCTAGTCTCTTCAGTGCTTTTTCCATAAGGGAATATTGAGTATCATCTACATTTTTACTTCAACTTTTGAAACAGTCACATGATTATTTTCCTCTAGTCTACTTATAGGATGAGTTACATTTTTGTTTCTAATGTTGAGTCATACTAGAATGAAGCCAATATGATCATTTTATCAATTATTTTATATATTTACATGCCAAATGTTGCCCCCGCTTGGTCCCCCCTTGACTAGGTTTTGCCCCCACTTTGCATCTGAGAGGGTACTCCTCCCCAGTCATTCCCCTTCCCTGGGGCATCAAATCTCTATAAGATTAGACACATCTTCTGCCTTGGAAACCAGACTAGGCAGTCTTCTGCTACATATGTGTCAGGGCCTGGGACCACCCTGTGTATGTGCTATGGTTGGTGACTTAGTCTCTGGGAGCTCCCAGGGGTCCAGGTTCATTGATACTATTTGCATTCCTATGGGATTGCCATCCCCTTCAGTTCCTTCAGTCCTCCCCCTAACTCTTCCAATAGGGGTTCCTGACCTCAATCTAATGGTTGGCTATGCATATATGCATCTGTCTTAGTCAGGTGCTGGTAGAGCCTCTCAGAGGATAGCCGTGCTAGGTTCCTGTCTGCAAGCACAGCATAGCATCAGTAACCGTGTTAGAGTTTGAAACTGCCCATTGGGTAGATAGCAAGTTGGGTTGGTTATTGGTTGGCCATTTGTTTAATCTCTGCTCCATTTTTGTCCTTCCATTTCTTTTAGACAGGAATGGAAATTTTGAAAGTGGATTGGTGACCCCATCCTTCCTATGGGGGGATGGGAGACCTGCCTAACTACTGTTGGGCATTTCAGCTAAGGTCACCCACATTGAGTACTGGGAGCCTCCCTCATCCCAGGTCTCTGGGAGTTTCTAGAATTTCCCCCCTACTTGCAACCCCCAGCATCCGCATATATCCATTCACTCTCCTGGCCCTCCACTAAGATCATCAATTGATAAATGGGACCTTAAGAGACTGAAAAGCTTCTGTAAGGCAAAGGACACTGTGAATAGGACAAAATGATAATCTACAGATTGGGAAAAAAAATCTTCACTAACCCTATATCAGATAGAGAGCTAATATTCAAAATATATAAAGAATTCAAGGTGTTAGACTCAAAGAGCCAAATAACTCAATTTAAAACTGGGTATAGAGCTAAACAGAGACTTCTCAATGGAAGAACTTGAATGGCTGAGAATCATTTAAAGAAATGCCCAACATCCTTAGTCATCAGAGAAATGCAAATCAAAATGACCCTTTTTCTGCCTTATACCAATCAGAATGGCTAAGATCAAAACCACAAGTGACAGCACATGTTGGTAAGGATGTGAAGAAAGGGGGGACATTTCTCCATAGCTTGTGAGATTGCCTACTTGTATAATCACTCTGGAAATAAATCTGGCAGTTCCTCAGAAACCTGAAAATAGTTCTACCTGAAGACCCAGCTATATCACTCCTTGGCATATACCCAAAAGATGTTCCATCATACCACAAGAACGCATGCTCCACTGTGTTCATAGAAGCCTTTTTTGTAATAGCCAGAAACTGGAAACAACCCAGATGTCCCTCAACCAAAGAATGAATACAGAGAATATGGTTTATTTACACAATGGGATACTATTCAGCTATTAAAAGCAAGGACATCCTGAAATTTGCAGGCAAGTGGATAGAACTAGGAGATATTATCTTGAGTGAGGTAACTAAGACTCAAAAGGATATTCATGGTATGTATTCTCTGATAAATGGATATTAGCAAAAAAGTACAGAACACCAATGATATACTCCATAGACTCTAAGAAGTTAAAAAAGAATAAAGCTCCAAGTGAGGATGCTTCAGTCCTACTTCTTAAAAGGGGGGACAAAATAATTATGTGAAGCAAAGGAAGAGAGGTACCTAGGTGGGAGTAGGGAGAGAGGCAAAAAGGTAAGTGATATCAGGGGTGGGTGGAAACAAGAGAGAAGCCCAGAGGGCCAAGAGAATAACTGGAAATATGCCAATATGGTCATTATGAATGGTCTTTTGATTACACTTGTATTTAGACTGCAGGTACTGTAATGAGAATTTTATGTCTAACTTTATCAGGAAGCTTTTTTATTATTTTCTTATAATTTTGTTAGGGTATCGGGATAATACTAAATTTCTAAAAGGAGTTTGGGAGCTTTCCTCCCTTCTCCAGTTTATGGAATGATTTGAGAATTGTTAGTTCCTCTCTGATGGTCTGGCAGAATTCGGTTATAAATGTTTCTGGTCCTGGGCATCTCTTAGCTGGGAGACTATTACTGTTTCAACTTCTTCATTTGGTATGGCTCTATTTACATTGCATATCTCTTTGTGGTTTAACTTTGATAGGTCATATTCATCTATAAATCATCCATTTTTCCAGATTTTCCAATTTAGCGGAGTGAGTTTTCAAGGTACAATCTAACAACTTTTAAAAATTCTTTGGTGTCCTTTTTCATCTTTGATTTTGTTGCTCCTGGCCTTATTTATCTTTGTTTTATTTAAGAGAGTCTTAATTTTTTTAGCGAGATGCCCTAGGTTTCCACTTGTGTCCATTGAATCATGTAGGGACTCTATGTCCAAGTGTCACTCTGGCTCTCCTGCATTGCCCTCCCCAAAGGCTCATTTTCCACTTCAGAAAAGAAAGTCACTCCACACACTGATCACTATTTCTGAAATTCCCTGCACTAAGTAGAGGAAGGAGAGAGTGAGGGAAGTCAAACCATTTGGCTGCAAATAAAGAGACAGTTAATAATATTAATTAAAGCTGAGGAATGTCCTCTACATATTTCTACATTTTTTGTTGTCCTCTACATATTTCTTTAGGGCTAAATTTAATTTTAGTCATTTGGGATTGTGTCATTTGTATAAATGCTCAGAATTCCTAAAGGACTGAGCCATTTCTTTTTGACCTCACTGGCTTTATCCTCAGCTCACCTTGAAAGAAATCAATCTTCTGAAAGGGGCGCCACATGTAGACAAGGCAAGGAACTAGAGAAGCAGCTCCCAGTTCCATCCGGATCACAGATTCTGGACAAGGCACGAATCTTTTCCACTTGTACCTATCTGCTCTTAAAACATTGCTTATCTGTTTTACAATTCCAGACTCTGAATTAAGATGGGTTTGGTGTGAGAGAGATGAAATAGTAAATAAAATCATCAGAAAGCAGTGAGAAAGCACAAAGATGAAGGTGCCTGCCAGACAGCTTGAGGACCTCAGTTTGATTTCCATAACCCATAACGTGGAAGAAGAGAATCAAATTCTACTAGCTGTCTTCTCTCTCCCATTTGTATCTCTCTCTCTCTCTCTCTCTCTCTCTCTCTCTCTCTCTCTCTCTCTCTCTCACACACACACACACACACACACAAATGTAAAAGAAATCATCAGAGTTCGTTCAGAAAATTTGGCATATAATATATATATATATTATATATAATATAATAGTATAGAACTACTTTTGACAAAAATATCTTCTGAATTATTAGCATTTATACTTCCCAAAATGTTTATGAGTGTATTGTGTAATTGGATAAAATTAAGTTACTCTAAGTAAAGAGTAACCATAGGTTATTGACTAAATCATGTTAACACATTTGTTAACACAGAATGCTAAAAAACAAAGTACCCCAGCCATGAGACAATTTTGACATATCAATAGTTGTCAATTTTCCTACAATTTCAGGAAAAATTTAATCAAATAGCTATTTTATAAGCCATTATAAATGAAACACTTTAAAGTGCTAGCATCACTTTTTTTTAACAATTAGCAACACTCCATTGTATAAGTGTACTATATTTTCTTTATTTATTCTTTATTTGAGGGACATCTAGGTTGTTTCCAGTTTCTTGTTATTATGAATAAACCCACAATGAACATGACTGAGAAAGTGTCTTTGTGGTAGAATGGAGCATCTTTGGATATATGCCCAAGAGTTGTATAGCTGTGTATCAAGGAAGATCAATTATCAATGTTCTTAGGAACTGCCATGGTGATTTACATAGTGAGTGTACATGTTTGTACTCTCATCAGACATGGAGGATTGTTCTTGCTTCTCATCCTTGCAAGCAAGAGCTATCACTTGTATTTTTGTTGATAGCCATTATGAAATATGCAAGAAAATGAATTGAACTTGAAAAAGTCATCTTGAGTGAGGTAACCCAAACCCAGGAAGACAAATATGGTACATACTCACTTGTAAGTGGTTATTAGCAGCTAAGTAAATGATAACCAGGCAACAATTCATAGACTCAGAAAGGTTAAGTAAAGATGAGAGGTAAAGGGGAGGCCCAGGAATCTCCCTGGGAGGGGGAAATAGAATAGATTTTATGGGCAGGCTGAGGAAGGGTAAGGATAAAAGCAGGGGATTAGGTGCAGGGAGCTAGTAGAAAGAGTTTGAAAAGACATCTGAAATGGGTGGGTGGGGGGGTTGGAAGGGTTGTATGGAATCATAGTACAGTGGAAATTTCCTGGAATCTATTAAGTTTATCCAAATGAGGACTCCTAAAAACAGGGGCTATGGAGTCTCAACTGACCATTTCTTTTTGTTAGATAAGACTTCCAGTAGTTGGTCTGTATTACATTCAATTGAGTTGTTGGCCAAGGGGGTCCCACAGAAATCCCCAAACAACCCAGGCTGTTGCTAAAACAAAGGGTTATCTTTCACAAACTGACAGTGAGACCCTGAGGACAACACACACACACACACACACACACACACACACATCATTGAATATGTGGAAATCAGTCTGGTGTCTACATGTAGCCCTCACCCCAACATTCTAGTCTCTTTGATGCAGAAATGTACATTGCAGGATACTGAAAGAGAAACATGAACACCAACCCAGTCACAAAATTTTTCTATAATCTGCCCTGACAGCAAAGTATGCTAAGGCAATGGTAGCACAGAACTTGTGGGGGTAGCCAATCAATGTGTGATTTGACTTAAGGCTGCATGAGAGGGAACCCATGTCCAATGCTGCTTAGGTAATAAGAACTAATGACTAGATAGCCCAGAGACCTAGGATAAAAATCAAACACTACTGGTCTAAAAATAAAAAATCAATAAAATGACTCCTAATGATATTCTTCTATACCCATAGATCACAGTTAAGCGACTGGATGGATATCAGAAAAAACTTTGAACTTTGGACTTTTAACATTGTTGAGACAACTGTAGACTCCAGGGACTTTGGAGGTTGGAGTAAATGTACTTTTCATTATGCTATGGCTAGATATTGCCCCCATAGACTCTTGTATTTAAACAAGCCTATGGAAGCCAGGGAGTGGAATATGATGGTTTGTATATGTGAGGCCCAGGGACACTATTAGGAGATGTGGCCTTGTTGGAGTAGGTATGTTACTGTGGGCAAGGGCTTAAGACCCTCATGCTAGCTGTCTGGAAGCCAGTCTTCCACTAGCAGCCTTCAGATGAAGATGTAGAACTCTCAGCTCTGCCTGCACCATGCCTGCCTGGATGCTGCCATGCTCTCACCTTGATGATAACGGACTGAACCTCTGAACCTGTAAGCCAGCCCCAATTAAATGTTGTCCTTATAATAGTTGCTTTAGTCATGGTGTCTCTTAAGGGCAGTAAAACCCTTACTAAGAGAGAGGCAACATTTGAAATGTAAATAAATAAAATAACCAATAAAAAACAAAACTAAAAAAAAGAGAGAAAATGTGAAAATTTGAATAGGAGAGTTAGTGGGGAGACATGTGAATGAGAGGAGTTAAGGAAGGGAAAATCAGAACATATTGTCTGAAAAAAAAGGATTTTAAATAAAAGAAAACTAAAAATGTTAGTTGTCAGAGAAATTTAAAGTAAAAGTACTTTGAGTTTCATTCAGACCCAGTCAAAAGGGCCAAGATTAATTTTTTGTGTCTTTGTGGGACTATGTCCCTATGCATGTGCAGATACCAAGGGAGACTAAAAGAGAGTGTTGGATCCCTTGGAACAGCAATTAATTGTACTGACAAGCTTTTTCATGTAGGTGCTGAAATTTAAACTCTTGTCCTACAATTGAGCATCAATCATTTTTTTTTTGTTTTGTTTTTTGTTTTTCGAGATAGGGTTTCTCTGTGTAGCCCTGGCTGTCCTGGTACTCACTCTGTAGACCAGGCTGGCCTCGAACTCAGAAATCCACCTGCCTCTGCCTCCCAAGTGCTGGGATTAAAGACGTGCACCACCACTGCCCGGCTCGCAATCATTTTTAAATGCTAAGCCATCACATCAATCCAGCTCCTGAGTTTCATATATCTTTAAATTTCTATGCTTCTTTGAGTTTGTTTTTTCAATTTAATATTTTTGAGAACTTCATAGATCAGTACTGTATTTCCATCAATTTCTCTACCATCTACACTCACATGCCTCCAGTTAATTTCTCTAAGTACACAACCTCCTCTTTAGTTATTGTTTTACACACACACACACACACACACACACACACACACACACATAGGTACACATAATTGTCTGCTTGAGAGTGTCTAATCTATGAGGGAGCATATCCATGGAAAATTCTTCCACTCCTCAGTAATAGAGGCCAGAAAGATTTTTTTTTTTTTTTTTAGAAAAGATCATTATTAATGAACCAAAACCAGGGTGTAGGAAATATTCAAAGCATGTTCAAATTCCATGGTTTTAGATAATGTGAACACAATTTCAACCTTTTCTGGGATTAGTGATTTTTTTTTTAGGTTGGAAACTTAAAAGTAGAGATCTGGAGTATTATCTTTGTAGTCTCTGACAAAGGGTGGATCACAATATGGCTTGGAAATTCTTATGCTTGTTTTCTAGTCAGAAATTCTTTTCTTTCTGAAAAGTATGGCATTTTCATGAAACTCCTATTCTTCAGTATCACATTCTATTTCAAAATAGAATAAAATCTAATAAAGGTTCATTTCTTGCAGCAAGAACTATGTGTCACAACCTATGGTAGGTGTTGAGATACATGTTTGGGATCTGTAAATAAACACACAATTTTAATAAATGTGAACTTGTTTTGCTCGCTATATATAAAGAGACTTCTAGTGGGCATCTATCAAAAACGTTCTCCCTTGGCAATAGAAAGGATTCACCAAAGGAAAAGGGCCTAGAACCCCTTCATTATAACACTTTAGATCCTACTTTAGCTGGCTATTTGGTGGCATTAGTTCGCAGCAATGAGAGGAAGATGGGGGATGAAGCTCAATGTGCTGATAATGAATCGGAAGAATGGAAAGTGAAACACAATCTACCTAAATGGACAAGTTATTCCTCTAAAGAATGTCAACAAATAGACACAGGTCCCATTAACAGACAAACAGACATGATAATGAAATATACAATGAAAAGAAAAACTAACAAGCTAAAGGGACTGTGGAGCACAGGGAGAAGGGAGTTTGAGTTTGAGCCTTTGTGAACATCCCTGAGATGCTCACATGATAACAGTACTGGGAAGTACGTCAGAGCGAGTGGGCCAGAGCGAGTTCAATTCCCAGCAGCCACACACATGAAAGCTCACGGCCATCTGTACAGCCACAGTGAACTCATACACATAAAATAAAAATTAAAAAAGAAACAATACTGGAAAGCTCTAGAATCTCATGGGCAAGCATTTCGTGTCCTTTTGTTTAAAGAACTGTTAATGGGGCTTTTCTATTTATATTCCAAAAACTGTTAATGGGGGTTTTCTATTTATATTCCAAAAAATCTTGTCTGGAAGATGTATGCCATGGATGATCATTGTAAGGGCATCTATTCGTGCCTTCTTGGAAAAGGATAGATGTTTCCACTGGATCTATGACTGAAGAGCTTTTTTTTTTTCAAGACATGGTTTCTCTGTGTAGCCCTGGCTGTCCTGGAACTCACTCTGTAGACCGGCTGGTATCAAACTCAGAAATCTGCCTGCCTCTGCCTCACAAATGCTGGGATTAAAGGCATGTGCCACCACTGCCCGGTGACTGAAGAGCTTCTAGAAGAGTAACTAGTTGGTCAAGAGCACACCAAATGAAAAATGGGGATGTGTTCAAGGAACAGGGACTAGAATCCAGAGCCATTCATAGGGAAGGGAAGGATGTGGAACTTCAGGTAACTGGTATTTTAGGAAAGGGGTAACCTGAGGGAAGAAGTCCAAAGATTCTATATTACCTATCAGTTCAAATTCCTCTAAGATTTCCTTCTTTCTCAGTATGAGCCAAAATCCTTAATGTGACCCTAAGGCTTTGTGGTCTGTACCATATAGCAGTTCTGGCATTACCTCTTGATATTCTTCCCTCAGTGTCTCTGCTGTAGGAACAGAGACTTCATTTCTGTTCTTCATGGATCCTTAGCCTGATATTGCTTTTCATGTACTGTTCCATTGAAGCAGAACAGTTCCATCCTTTCACAAATAGCATGAATTTCTGCCTCTTGTTTTCTTTAGACTTCTGATGACATATCACCTTCTCATTGATCTCAGTTATGATTATGTACGATAGCAGACTCAAACTACCTCCTTCCTGTGGTTCAAAGATCTGTTGGTCTGTGCATTTTCCTTTCCTCATGTATCTGTTGCTGGGTATTTTGTCTTATGTGTAGGCTACCCTCACCCCAGTGAGGCTCTACAGCCATCATGAGTCTGTCTCCTCTGCTTCTGCTGATCCCTTTTGTGCTTTGGATTGGGTCATGCACGTTTTCTTCGTCTCCCACAGACAAAAACCATTCGCAAGTAACTGGGAACGGAGGGTAGGCCAGGAAAATGAATTATTCAAGGTCTTAAAACTTTTGGCCTTTTTTCCTAACGGATACTTGGATACTTATTTTCACAACTCATTGTTCCTCAGGGAATTCCTTAGGGGGAAAGAACTGACAGGAGATGACTCATATGTGAAGAAGCTAATGTGAGTACGAAATGCAGAGTTACAGAGTGTGAGCTTTGGAACTTGAATAGGCAACTTGAATATTTGCTAGCACTGTTATTTTAACAAATTAACAGTATTTGCTTTTTTCATTTATAAAGGGTAGATAATTGTACATAAGCATCATAAAGTTATGAGGATTAACTGAAATAACAAAACTAATAGCTAAATGCTGTAGGTTTATAGTACATGCTGACAAACAAACACGGTTCTCCTTCCTGCCCTACTCGACTGCCAAAGTGCAGGTAACTTATCAATCATACTACCAAATTATTTTACACTGACATTTCTGTTTTATCATTCCTTGTCAAGCATTCTTCTAACTCTATGCATGAATCAGAACAGCCAATGGTAATGTCGATTTCTGTGCTGATTGATTACAGCTGAGGAGGAGGCCAGAGTGTTGGGAATCCATTTAAACAAGGTTAACAACAGACATCTACACCTTGTGTTCACCTAGTTTTTTAAATCCTTCCCTCTAGTGTTTGATCTATTCTTGTGTTTACTTGTTTATCATGACCTAAAAGCAACTGGCGTGCGGTGTGTGTGTGTGTGTGTGTGTGTGTGTGTGTGTTTATGTGTGTGTTTGTGTGTGTGTGTATATGGTCTGTGTCTGAGTGTATTCAATATTCCCTAAGTAGGCCATACCATTCAGCTTCATGTGTGTGCATTCATGATGACTGTATATCACACACAAAATCGCCTAATAATGCATTTATCAGAAGCTGCCCATCACTAAATGATACATGATCTATCATTAAATGTTCCATGATAATACATGTAATACATGTTTTCCAGATGATGGAATTAAAGAGAGGCTAACCAATGTAGCTTCAAGAGGAGGATTAATGCCATGATCTGTGCTGGCTTGTTTTATGTCAGGTTGATACAAGCTGAAGTCATAGGAGAGGCAAGAACTTCAGTGGGGAAAATGCTTTCATAATATCTGGTAGGCAGGCCTGTAGGGCATTTTCTTTCTTTTCTTTTCTTTTCTTTTCTTTTTTTTATTACATGTTTTTATTTACATTGCAAATTTTATCCCCTCTGAAAACCCACCTATCCCATCCCCTCTCTCACTGCTCACTAAAACACCTGCTCCTTCTTCCCTGTCCTAGCATTCCCCTATACTGGGGCTTCAAACCTTCTCTAGACCAAGGGCCTCTCCTCTCATTGATGCCCCACAAGGCCATCTCTGCTACATATGCAGCTGGAACCATGGGTCCCACCATGTGTACTCTTTGGTTGGTGGTTTAGACTCTGGGAGCTTTGGGGGTACTGGTTGGTTCATATTGTTGTTCCTCCTATTGGGCTGCAAACCCCTTCAGCTCCTTGGGTTGTTTCTCTAGCTCCTCCATAGGGGACTTTGTGCTCAGTCTAATGGATGGTTGTGAGTATCCACTTCTGTATTAGTCAGGCACTGGCAGAGCCTCTCAGGAGTCAGCTATATCAGGCTCCTGTCAGCCAGCACTTGCTGGCATCCACAATAGTGTCTGGGTTTGATGATTGTATATGGGGTGGATGCCTAGGTGGGACAGTCACTGGATGGCCATTCCTTTCCTTTCTGCTCCAAACTTTGTCTCTGTATTTCCTACCATGGGTATTTTGATTCAAGGTCTCCTTGGCCTGCTCTGAAACAGAGAACCCATTGTAACAAGACATACCCAGATTAAGGTCAGGACCTAAGTTTCTACTTGTAATTCATTTTCTTCAAGTCTCTATATCACTCTCTTCCTCTGTTCCACACACTGTGTTGCCAGAAGAATAACATCAGAATATGATGAAGAGTAGCCAGTGTTCCATATTTTCTTTGACCCTGACACAGTCGACTTGCCTTTCTCATCTCCTTTTCTTTTTTTCTTTTTCTCTCTTTCTTCCCCTTAGCTCAAATAAAAGCATTTCCTCTCAAACAGTGTCTCTGCTACTGTTGTGGTTAGTCTCCCATCTTGCCTTGGAATGTATTTTGAAATGCCAGACAGGGTGAATCAGAGAGGACTGGGGAAGTCTGCAAGCCTCTTGCTCTCACACAGTGTGTGAAATAGAATACTATGAAGAAGATCTCATTTTGCCAAAGTAACCAGAATAAAGTGCACATAATATTTTCCACGCTCAAACACAATACCATAAGGACATATAAATGATGAATATGAGCACGAACGTGTCCACAATGGCTTCATTTGTTGAAGGAATAAGGACGTGGGGTGCCAGACTTTGGCTAGAAGTTCTGCATATTTAGACACTGGGGGTTGGGTGGGGAAGAAGTGAACTTGCTGTAAGGAATGAAACAAAATGAGGAAAGACGTACTTTAAAGGCCTGTGCTTTTCATTAGTAAAAATAGGCTCTTGAGTTCCGTCAATATAATTCTGAACGTATCATTGAGTATTTGAGCTCATGCCATTCTTTCCACTCCAGCCTAGAAACTCAGTAGTTTCAGAAACCCCTTGATCTCAGCCTCTCCTTTTCACGCTTCAGGAGCAACAGTTCCAGCCAGGGTGGAGACACTAAGGGAAGCAAGGGCAGGGAGAGGCAAAAGGGCCTAAGGTGGAAGGGTGAGTGAGGACAGATGGAAAGACGAAGATCTAGAGTTTTCATACACAAACCTTGTTTGTGCAACTCTTTTCAATGGGCAGAAAAAAATTTCTTCCTTTATAACTAGGTGGGAGGTAAACTCTTATTTAATAATTTATTTATGTGACATTTAATTTATGTTTATATTCTTAATATTTTATTAAGATATTTTAAAGTCAAAGTTCCACAATTTAATTTCCTTTTCTAATCACTCCTAAGGTTATCTTGGGGACTAAGAACAGAGTATGTTGGTATTATGGATCAGATACCTCAACTTGCCATGATGATTGAAGCTTTTTCAATGTCACTTTCTTATTGAGGAGCTGAAGTATCCCGTGTAAGTTGAAATAGGTTCTTAACTCACTGAATGTGAAGACTTTAAAGTTAAGTCCTTTAGAGTAGTAGAAGGTCTACTTCTACTACTTAGTGTCTTTCCAGGGATGTCTGGGAAACTTCTCATCATGGTCAGAAGGACAACAGGAATGGCAGGAAGAAGAACAAGTTAACAATCCTATTACATTCTACATTAGGATGGAGCCCTTGGTTTAACAGTCAATGAAATTAGGGATTTTGGAGTATATGTCTTTTTGATGATTTTTTTTCCTTTGAAATCCCACTGTCTAGTGACAGTGATGTGACATGCCCTTGCTTTCTCTGCTTTTTTTGCACTGAGAATGAAGGTTTGATCAAGTGTTTGAAACATACTTTCTTGGGTGGGATGGCCTGTTAGTTGATTGAATGTGCATTTGTGAAATTCTATCAAATCCTTCATGGTGAGACTTGGTGGATAGAAACACCAACAAACAAACAAACAAAAGCCTGCCTACTTTGTCAGAAGCCTTTTTCTTGACTGGACGTGAGAGACTGTGTTTAGATATTTGAGTAATGAGTCCTAGAAGAATTAGGAAGTTACTTGAAGGATGGCCATGGCATCCCAGTTTCAAGAGAGAAACAATATCCTGGCTATAGGGGACCATCTTGTCACTGGATCATTTGTGACCAGTAGTTTGACAACTCTACTCACGAATTAATGAGCAAATATTTTAACAACCGAATACAGGCTTTTGAAAAAAAAAGAATTTTTTTATACCTACCTCTAATTGGCTTTTGCAAAATTTAAAAATAAACTATGCCAGGTAGTTCCGAGTACTTGGATAAAATCTAGAGTTCAACAGAAATGCAATGTATCAAGCTATATATTAAGATCAACTATACGTCCAGGTGGCTCTAACCCTTAACCTGTTTTATGTTGCCCTTTCCAATAGCTTCAGATCTGAGGAGTTGCCTGGAAGAGGATAACAGTGGACTTACTGGGAAATATGTGAATTGAATAGGAATCTCATGGGCTAGATCTGAGGCTAAATTCTGGCTCACTATCTTTATGAGTAACATTTAAATTTCTACCCCTCTTATCACTCATGTAATTAATTATAATAACAACTTTTCATAAGAATGACATAGAAGCAGCATGGATATTGTCTGTGGTGGACCTTGACACACAACGAATGATATGTAACTCTGAAAACATCATCATACATCTGGCTATATGATGATGAATTGAAGAGACTGAAGGAGGATTCACCAACTTTTCCTATAAAGGACAAGACTATGAATATTTTAAATTTATCAGATCACTTCATTTCTGCAGTAACTACACAGCTTTACTTTCGTAAGAAGGATGTAACCATAAATAATAAGTGAATGAATGTGACTACTTATATTCCAATAAATTTTATTCACAAGCACAGAGGAACAATAGGAAGTAAAAATGCATGATAGTTTGTCCAACCCTAGTGTAAAGCATCATGTCATTTTTGTAAAAACTAAATATAGCAAAATTACATATTTATCAGTATTTTAATTAATTATATGCAGAGTTCAAAGTTGATATTAAATTGACCTCCAGGAGTGATTTCAGAAACATTCAGTTTAGTTAGTAAACTGCAACTTCAAAGTTGCTTTTACCAAGAAGTTAATCTTCATGTTAATGACATTCACCACTTTACTGTTTAGTCTGATGATCACAGTGGATGACTAGTAGAACTAGAATCAGCCAATTTCCAAAGCACACTTGACAAACATCAGGAAAATCTGTGGTTCAGAAGATCAGTATACAGGCATTTCACAACAAGCTGAAAACCCAGTGGCAAAGGTCACATAAACTTTCCAGTTCAGTGACTCTGAAGATTCAAAACCTTTCTGGCTATGCATCATTTGTCAGGGTCTGCCTTGGTCGGTAGGATCATATCAACTATTTCATGATACACCACACTTTAGTACAATGATGTAGTTTTATTTAACTTCTTTAATATTCACTTAATCCTCATTTTTGTGAGGAGCTTCTGTGTCATCTAGTGCTATGATGTTATCAGACCAGTGCTGCTCAAATTATGGAGAAACAAAGGTCTGTCAAAATAAAAAAGTTACATATAAACACAAATCATAGCTAGCTAGCTGATTCAACATAAGTAAATAAAGTAAAAAAGGTAATGATTGGCATGCCATTGCCTAGGAAGGTGAAAGTAGATAATAACAATGTACTGTATGTTATTAAAAGTTAGAAGAAAGGTTAGTGAGTATTTTAGTTAGGGTTAATATCACTGTGATGGAACACCATGATCAAAGCAACTTGGGAAAGAAAGGGTTTTTTTTGACTTATACTTCCATATCATTGCTCATCACTGAAAGAAGTCAGGACAGGAACTAAACAGAGCAGGAACCTGGAGGCAGGAGCTTATGCAGAGGCCATGCTGTTTATTCTCTTACTCTTCATGGCTTGCTCAAACTGCTTTCTTATACCTGCCCAAGAATGGTACCATAATGGTCAGGGCTCTCTCCCATCAATTAGAAATTAGCCTTTCAGGCTTACCTACAGTTGAGGCTCCCTCATCTCAGATGACTTTAACTTGTATCAATCTGGCATAAAAATAACTAGCACATTTTTTCACCACATACAAAACTAATACCTGGGGGTTTGGAAAACTGCATACTGATCTTGAAGAGGATCAGAATTCAGTTCTGAGCACCCATGTCAGGCAGTTAAAAACTACCTGTAACTCCAGTGCCAGTATATCTCTTCTGTATGCCCAGACCACCAGCAATGACACATGGTAAAACTAACATACGTTCATGTACACATAAGTAAAATGCATATATAAACAAAAGAATGAAACTATAAATGTTTAAGGAAATGCTCATATTTAAACATGTATTGAACCATCATATTACTTCATTGTATTTGTAATTTATTCTATGTGTCAATTAAAATAATTCAATTTAAATTAAAATCAACATATGCATTTGGATATGGAAAATTAGATAAATATGAAAAAGGTCAGTAAGTACAATTCAGATGATAGGGAGATGGATGAGTAGATAAAATGCTTGTCTCACTAGTGCAAGGACCAGATTTTGGATTCCCAGACCAATGTAAATGCTAGTAAGTGTATCAGTCATGTGTAATCTGAACATATAAGAAGTGGAGACGGTGGATCCTTAGAACAACCTACTAGAAAGACTAGCCAGAATTGGCAAGCTCTGAGCCAGCAGAAGAGCTTTCCTTACTAAGTTAAGTTTATGGGCTTCCATATCATACTTTCACATGCACACACACGCACACACACACACACACACACACACCATCATCATCATCATCATCATCATCATCATCTACATGCAAAAAAAAAAACCCAAAACCAAACAAGTTCATATTTATTATAACCTACTTAAGAGCCTTATGAAGTTGGGGCAGGAACTAGACTGCTAAATTGAATATTCTTTTCAGGAGATACTCTATTCTTCTCCAAAGTGTAATTCATTTGAGGCAAACATTAATGAGTTTTCTTGAGGAAGTTATTCTCAGATTGATACAATAATAAATAGTCCATGGTAGATTCATCTATTCTTTTCAAAACCTTATCTAGAATATTGTGAGGTGGTCTGCTTCATAAAAATAATCTTCATTTTTTTTAATTTTTTAAGATTTATTTATTTTATCTATTTATTGTATTTATACAAGTACATTGTAGCTGTCCTTCACACCAGAAGAGGGCATCAGATCCCTTTACAGATGGTTGTGAGCCTCCATGTGGTTTCTGAGTCTTGAACTCAGGACCTCTGGAAGAGCACTCACTACTCTAATCTTCAATGTTATGTAGATACACTTTTTTCTCACTATTAGTATTCCTTTGAGAATCTCATACAATACATTTTGATCACATTCTCCCCATGCTTCAGTGGGTAAAGCACTTGGCACATAAGCAGGAGGACTTGAGTTCAAATTTCTAGCACCCACATCAAAAGTTGGGTGTGGTCATGAACATTTATAACCACAGCATGGGTGAACAGAGACAGGAAGTTCCTCGGAGTTTCTGGTGAGCCTGCCTAGCTCCAATGAGAAGTTTCAGACTCAGTAAAAATATACTGTCTCAAAGAGTAGAATAGAGAGCAATGGAGGAAGAAATCCTAAAGTTGATCTCTGCAAGCAAGTGCATTGGTATGTACTCCCCTGTGCACATGTGTAACACACACACACACCCCACGCAAACATTAGCATCATGTTTAGATTAAAAATTTTGATACACAATAGAATTTAGTATTCCTAATGCAAATGAGGAATTTCTGCTTTTAGCACTTAAACACACCTGGAAATAAACAATAAAGACATTCAAATAGAATTGGTGGTTCAGCCTTTCATCCTAGTCAGCTAGATAACATGATAATTATTTTCATTTGATAGATATAAAATATAAACTACTTGCAAAATGAAGCTATTCACTGACCAGATATTATCTTGTGAAAATGCATATATAGAAAGATAATGCAATCCAGTGAGAACAGTGATATCTAGAATGAAGAATAAATATTCAGAAGTTCCACATTGGAAACACAAGTATCTAAATTGTCCTTTGCTTTATACTTCCGCTGACTTTTTCTTGAAGTCAAGAACTATGTGGAACATCCTACAGTGAAGCTACTTCCTGCACATCATCTAATCTGACACTGTATATTTTAGTAATAAAGAATGGGATATTTTCCTGAGGTCAAGGTAAGCCCATGGCTATATGTGAATCTGAAATGTACTTGTATTCAGCAAGAGATGAATGTGTTGAGTACCCTAACATTTTGTTGTTAAATTTGATTGGATTTGTGTTGTAGAAATCTATCCTGCATATACAATTTTGTAAGTTGAAATAGGAAACACTTGCTACATAAAGTATACATAATTTAAAAAAAAAAATACTGCAAAACCTAAGAAGGTGAGGACTGAAAACCAGACTTGATGTCCTTCATGGGAACAAGTTAGTGGATTGGTAGACAGAGCACTCTGCCTCTATCAGATTCAAGAAAAAAAAAATGAACAGGGACAAAAAGTTCAGTACCTTCTGGAAAGTTGGAGAAGTAAGAAGTGGGGCTATAACAATTAAAATCTTAGGGATAAGGAAGTGTTTTCTTCTAAGACTTGAGTATTACATTGTAATGGTCTGACATCTGGCTTGAAAAGACAGAGATTTTGAGAGAGAATAAGCAGGAAGAGCAAGTAACATGAAGTAGTGACAGCATGCAAAGATGCTGCATTGCGTAGAGCATGAAACTGTCAGCCGGATTGTTTATGATATCTTCAAATATAAAATCACAGATTTCTCAACAATAATGCAAAAGTCACTTTATTTTATCAATATTGAGGTGGTATTGTAATGTAACTCTCTTTTCACATTTTAAACATTTAAACTGATGATAATAGAATAGAGATCTTCAAGTTGAGAAGCAATCTCAAACCCATTCAGAATAACTGAAGATTCCCAAGGCATAAATATTTTGTCATGGCTGCTACCAGTTACCAATTTTCTATCCACCAACTCTCATCCTTTCTCGGTATTTAACAAGCATCATCATCCCTAATCAATAGTCAGATCCAACACACCATTGCCAGTAATAATTTCAAAATTGTAATCCCTCTACTGACTCTTCATCCCTCAGGCAGAAAAGCAGCAAGTCCATCTTTTTTGCCCTGTGTACATAGAGAACTTGATTGATCTAATGTAGACAAGTATCCGATATTTAAGGAAGGAAGGATAGATGGATGCACCTGTGCTGTGATCAGTATCAGGAATGAGTGTCAGCTGTGAGTCACTGCCTCCACACCTTATACTAAGTATCCCAGTGTTACAAGACCTCTTTCATTGATTCTATCCAAGTCGGTCCCTGTAATTTTGTATCTTTTCACTATCATGTTTTATGTTATAGTACCCATTGTTCCCTAACTACTTCACCATATTAAAAATACTAAAAGCCAGTCCCAATTAAATACTTTCTTTTATGAGTTGCTATGGTCATGGTGTCTTTTCAGAGCAATAGAAGCGTGACTAAGATATTCCCCTATAATTATTCACCTGGCAATACTCAGAATCCCAGGAGGAGTGGGCAGAATGGTTTTCCTTAACTGGTTTGGGATCCTGGGATTATTCAGATTGGATAAAGGAAACCATCACCCCTGATAACTCATCTGCAGATATATTTTTAGGACTTGTATAAAGACAAATATATCTGGTTTCTGGCGCAGTTCCAACTATGTTTCTTGAATTAAAAAATGAGGGCACATTCCATGAGGATTTAATTCTTTGAAATGAATTATGCCTCCTATTTGGTGCAGCTTGGCATGTAAAATGATATAGTCTGAAATGCTGTTTTCCACCTGTTTTGTAACAACGCAAGGCTCAAGACCAACTTTATATCTTTTAGTCTGCTAATTTTGCCTCATATGTGGAACAAAAACTCTTCTTTGTTATTACGATAATATGGGCAAATATGTGACTAATATATTGATAATCATAAGTATACCTCTATACTCTGACTAATATAGCTTTGTGGTTTAAAACCCTAACACATAATAATCCACATTTTAGGCCGTATTTCCACAGAATTACTGGACCACAGGTGAATATGAAACATTATAAAAACAAGAAGACAATGCATAAATAAAGAATTCTTCCACCATCCTCTCTCTGCTACACTTGCAAAGTTTAAAGTTTCAGACTCAGGATCTTCATGTTTATTAGTATGTGACTGTCAAATAAAATTATATATACCCAGGCTGCATAGATTGCTCATTGGTTAAGAATATATACTTCTCTTCCTGAGGACCCAAGTTCAGTTTCCAGCACCCATTTTGCGTAGCTCACTCCAGTGCTAGGAGATCCATCATCTCTGGTCTTCAAGAGTATCAGCAGTTAACAATCAAATTAATAAGTATATTCACCACATCAATCCTCTCTCTCTTGCTCTTCCTCTCCCTCTCCCTCCCTCCCTTTCTCTTTCCCTCTCCCTCTCCCTCTCTTTATCTCTCTCTTTCTGTGTGGGTATATGGACATGTGCGTGTGTGTGCATGTATGGGACATTATTAACTATAGTCACATGCTTTAAGCTTCCCAGATCTTAGTCATCTTTCAGCTGTACTGAAAGATGTAAGTCTGTACTCTTTGATCATCTTCTGCCCATTTCCCCTCCCCTTAGCCCCTGGCAATGATCATTCTACTCTCTGCTTCTATGACCAGCTTTTTTAGATTCCATGTATGAGAATACATGATGTTTGTCTCTCAGAGTGTTGCCCTATTAAGTGATAAAGGCCATCTGAGTTCCCACAGTCATCATCTGCTTCAATACACCTAAACTAAGTAAGCATCACAGAGTTGCTTTTAAAAGACACTGTGCTGTCATTTTCATACTTTCAAAGAATTTTTATTACTTTGATGTAGTTCTATTGTAATTCCATTCAAGTGTATGCATTTGGAACATAATCAAAAACACATGTTAACATTGCTTGGTTATCTTTAAGTGTAGTACTTCTGGCATGCTCATCAATTGATTTGTGGACTTGATATTCTAGTTTTAGATGCTGGATTGAAATAAGACATTTTATGCCACTTTTACACCTTAAAATATAGAATGTGTTAAAAAATAATATTTCTTAATAGCTTGTATCTCTTTGTTTCTTAGTAATCATTCTATTGCTGTGAAGAGACACCATGACCAAGACAACTCTTGGAAAGGAAGCATTTAATTGGGGCCTTATTTAGAGTTTCAGATGGGTAGTCCTGTTAGAGCCCATGAAAGCAAGCATTGCACTGGAACAGTAGCTGAGAGCTACATCCTTGTCCATAGGCCAAGATAGAGAGGGAGACTGGGTCTGAAGTGGGTTTCCCAAACCTCAAAGTCAACCACCAATGATACACTTCTTCCAACAAGGCCATACCTTCCAATACTTGTAATCCTTTCAAATAGTTACACTCCCTGGTGACTTAATATTTTAATATATGAGCATAAGTGGGTCATTCTTACACTACCACATCCATTTTATCTTATTTAGACACACAGCATTCATTCATGGGAGGCAATTACACAGTTACAGAAAAATCAAATGAAGAGGTAGACATTCAGTCCAGCTCAGAGAGCAGTGAAATAGCAGCTAAGAAAGGGTTCACCAGCACTCCTTGAGTTCCCCACACCATGCCAAAAACCCAGTCCCTAAACTGTACCTCCTCTTTTGGGCTCTTTTTATCAAAACTGAAATGCTAATCACAAGAGAGATGCTAGTGATTGGTACTAGGCACGTAGTTAACTGTAAATCAGAAACACGTTTCTTCATAGCATCCCACTTTATATGGCAGAGCATGTCTAAAACCCTGCACACAGATGGAAATGACATATCTATATTCTTCCTATCGATATAAAACCTTTCGTGGGTTTAAGTAGTCATGTGTAAGGATGGATATTATATGTGTCAAAGAAAGTGCAAAGAATGTAATAAAATATGCACTTAGAAAAAGTAAAATTATAGGTCTATAAAACTCAATGTTAATAGCAATTTTAAATAATGCATACATACCAGGCTTCAGGTGTATTCTGTGAAGCAAAGTATCAAGAGGAACTTATCTACCATTCTTAGTTAACTAAAACTCATTCAAGGTGTATTTGTCCTCATCAGAAAAGTCTAACATGGGTATGGAAAATCAGAGTCAGCCTGTGTCTACTTGGAAGTTTTTATATGCTGACCAAATAAACAGCTTTTATTGCATGATCTTATTTCATTCTAATAAGGTGTCAAATGTTTTCTGCTTTTAATTATATAATTTTATTAAGCAAGTGCTTATTCGTTTTCTTGATAAAAAGAATTCTGCTTTTCCACTGTAAACGTCACCCACATTCTTCCATGGCTGCTGAGAGTGTAACATCTGGTATTTCTAAATAAAACACCAGAAAAGCCCTGAATCACAGTCTGAAGAACTCACTAAAATAACCAGAGGACTTCACAGAAGGGGGGAAATGCCTCTTCCTGATTGCTGCAATTGTTCTTCAGTGACCACAAGGCCCCCATTATTGCATCTGTTGGAGTAGATCCTTCCCGATATGAAAGGCCCAGCTGTTCTTGCCTCCATGCCTTTGGGTGGGTCCTTTAAGAGAATTAAAGCTGAGCCCCCAGCAGGCTCACCGCTCACATGCTCCACTGTGTGAACTGACAAGAAAAGTGGGGCAGTTAAGACTTGACCCACTTACCACTGTCAGATGGTTCTGATCAATGATGGTTTTGAGAGCCTGTTTAAACCTTACCATTAGAGGATTAAAGAAAATGACAGATTTTTCCTTCAGAGCTTTGTGCTTTCTTTTTCAAAAGTGATGACTTTTTTAGATCATTCTCTGCTCAGATTGTAATAAAATGCATATCCTCACGCCATAAAACATAATCAAGGTTGATGTATGAAGAAGTTTATGAATCTTTGTAATTGGTAGATGGTTGCCTAACATTTACATTTACAGCTGGTAGAATATGAAGACCACTTCTTTGCTCATGAAGTATATATTCTTATGTAATAAAGTAGAGATCCCGTAGTTGTATCTCATCAGTCTATCCCATGACCACAAGGCCAACACCACTAAATGTGCCCCTCTGAATCACTACCCTTTGCCCTCTTTACTCCAGATTCCTCTCCTGGTCCTCAGAGGCCTACTCTGGACAACTTCTCTATCTCCCTTAATTTCTATTCCAAAATTTATTTACGATTGTCCCTTTCTTGTTATGCTTTCTCTGTGAATTCTTGGCTTCCCCTCTAGATGGTATTCCTGGTATTGGCCCATGCTGTATGTGACTGAAGGAAAGTGATAGCAATGATCTCCCCTGGAAACTTAAACCACAGCTCAGGCAGTAGGCTTTGCATTCAGGATCCACCCCAATCTGGCTTCTGGTTCTCTGAATGTGAAAGAATATATAGTGACCAAACAATATCACTTCTACATAGGTGTTTTTGTGGGTTTGAAAACTGTCTATTCTGGTACTCCACCCAGTAAGTTACTAGATTTAACACAATGCTATTTTATAGCACAATTTCTTTTTACTTCTACATTGATCATTAGAAGTCACCAAAAACGATAAAAATGCTAATGAGTCAAATTTAATTGTTTAACTGTTGAAACTTTAATTGATCTGATCACATAGGTAGTTTACTTCTTTCTCAAACTCTAATGACTGATAAACTCTTATCATGTTTCCTTCATCTCATTTCAAAGTATGACAATCCAGCTCTGCCCCATTTCTAAAGCCTCGTGTACAAATGCCCTTTTCTTGCATACTATTGAATTATAGTTTCCTTTTACTCAATACCTGTCCATTCTCCCAGTCATACTTTGAATTTAGTGTAGCATATACTCTGCCCCTGTAAATATATTCCTTGTTTTCTATTTCTCTTTAAACCTTAGCACCCAAGAGAGAACATGAAGTGAAATATTTTGCCAGTAGATATCTGATTTTAGTCCAAAGGCATAAGCAAAGGGTGGTTTGTTGATATTTGTGCTTTCTGTAAAATGAAATGTATTTTTCTAAAGGAGTTTATATTTTCACAGTGTTTAAGTGCCAAGGCTATTGACAACTCATCTTCTCTTTCTGATGCCTAAGGAAAATGGGGCTCTACTGAGACTCAGAAGACATGTGGATCCAGGAAATTCCAAACCAAAAGTACATAGGCACATAACAAGCTTTTTGGTGTGTTTCTAGATGGAGTATATGTTATCCATGTGTCTATATTTCAGATATAATGATGAATGAGTTCCATATGCTAAGCAATGGAAGGAATAAATGATGCTTACTTAAATATAGACAAGCCATTCATTAGTGTTTTAATGTATAATTAGGATGTCTTTTTATTTATTATTTGATGATTTCACACATGTACATAGTATATCTTCATTGTATCCACTGTTGTAAACCTTGAAAAGAAACTGACAGGAAATGTTTCTCTTAACTCTAACTTTAACACTTTATCTAGCAGACCATATGGGCTCTTTATTCTGGAAAAAATTGGGGCACTCACACACATGTGTGTTTTATGTTTGTGTGCAGTAAGCACAATCAATCCTGTACATGTAAATGTAGGTTAGGGTGTCATATGTCCTTTTCTATCACTTTTTACCTTATTCTCTTGAGACATGGCCTTAATGAACCTGGATCCCAGTCAGAATACAATCTTCAAGGAAACAAACAGCTGTAAAATTGTGAAAAAAAAAGGATATCCCTTCCTTCTTGCATTGTAGAGATTTAAATTGATGCAGCTAAAACAGTATATCACCTAACCTGTTCATTAAACATTATCTAGGTAATGAATCCCACTTTTATGTAGGAGGTGATTTAGATAAGATAAGAAATTTCTTCTGGAGTACATAAAGAATAGGCAGCTTTCTTAACCATCTTCTGAAACACTGTCACATCTATAGGATGAAACTGTTCTTATTGCTATCAATATAGTTTTAAAGCCCTCTAGAGCAAGAGGCACTGGCATCAAGGAATTAGACAACTGTTGAAAAAGAGTGGACAAAATTCACAGTTGATCCTCCATGGGCAAAGGTACCCATTATTTTTTTTACATCTAAAATGTGTTTTGGAAACTTTTAAAGATGTTTTCCATGAGTATCAGTAATATAGATGTCAATACCCTCCAGTACCAACTTCATCTTCTGTATTCGAGATGGAGTACAAAAACACATGGGTTGTAACCTACTTAAGACAACTTGGATCAATTCACCAGATCAACAGCCCTCAAAAGCTGCCTTAGTGATTCTTTGCATGATAATGATTAAGGAAACCCTCAAACCCAACCTACTTGGATGGCATAGCTATGCCAAGCTCTGCATTCATTCCTTACTTTTTTCTCCCATCATAAAAAATTCTAGGTCTCTTGATGATACAAGTGTAGAATCCTTTGCAAGCTACCCAGAATGGTATTCTCCATGGTAACTTGAGTAGAAAGTAAGCAATGGAAGAGAAATTATTCATGCCTCAAACTAACCTTCCACCCTGCAATTTAGGCTTTGCTCAAGATCCTACAGAAAGAGTTGCATTCAAGATCTTGTGTGGTCCTCTGCTGGCAAGGACCAAAGGAAAATGAGGCAATGAATGAGACACCCGAGGCAAGCACACAGAAGTAAATGCAACCATGACACCGTCACTTGTCCCCACAAGAAGTCTTCACACTCGCTTCCGCTCTCCTAAGTCTAGTGATTTGTTTTTGGCCAAAATGCAATATAGTATGTTCTTTCATTCTTGAGCTTTCCATTCAGAACAGTGTGTTCTAAGGAAGACTAGTTTCTATCATGAAAATAATTTGTATGGGCAAGTGATGAAAAGAAATAATTTAAATCTCTTCTTTCAACTTCACTTATTCCAAATGGTTCAAACATCAAGTATGACTACATAATAAGATGATATGTCAGTCCACAAAAGAAGAAAAAGTTAATTCTATTAATAGCAAAAAAAAAAAGCAAATATTAAACTAACAATATTTTTCACCCATCTCATTGGTAAAATATAAAAATCATTGACCAGTGTTGTTTTGCATATAAGAACATAAATTCAGATGTCTGATACATAAACTAAGAAAATTTTCTGGAAAGCATCTTGGGATTTTATAAAGATGTTAGTGTGTGCAGAAGAGAGCTTTTTGTGCCAAAGAGAATGGTGCATTTTAAATTTACTGATTGCAGAAGGGGTTTATACATCAATCACAACACACAGAAATAGCTAGTTGAATGATTTCTAGGTTGATCAAGTTCATGGTGTAATGGTTATAAAATATTTTTACTTTCATGTATGCAACTCCCATTTCAACAGATCTCCCATATTTGGTACAATGCTTTTTGTTTAAGATTTGGTAAGTGGTAAATAGGCTCTCTAACAATGTCATTTACATAATTTTGATAAGATTGAAAATATTTTCAAGTTTATTCAACACCAAATCAGCATTGTTGATTTGGTGTTGAATCGCTTCATTTTTCTTTTCTATAAAGTTGACCTCTCAGTGATTCGCTAGAGCTATTTATATATTAACAGATAGAACATCTGTTAACAGTTTATGGTATTCAGTCTCTGTATTTGACAATTTTCACTCCATGTAGGTTTTCAAAGTTTTCTCTGAGGCTATATATAATAATTTCTTTATAATTTTTTCCTTTCTTTTCTTTTTATAGTTGGATATTATATGTTATTCCCTTTCCTGGTTTTCCTCCCTCCCAGAAACCCCTTATCACATCTTTACTCCCCCTACTTCTATGAGGGTATTCTTCCACCCATCCACCCACCCACTCCCACCTCCCTACCCTCTACACTGGGGCATCTATCGAGCCTTCATAGGACCAAGGACCTCTCCTTCCATTGGTGCATGACAAGGCCATCCTCTGCTACATATGCAGCTGGAGCATGTGTACTCCTTTGTTGATGGCTTAGTCCCTGGGAGGACTGGGGGTCTGGTTAGTAGATTTTGTTGCTCTTCCTATGAGGTTGCAAACCCCTTTAATTCCTTCAGTCCCTTCTCTAAGTCCTCTGTTAGGGACCCCACGCTCAGTCCAATGGTTGGCTGCTAAAATCTGCCTCTGTATTTATAAGGCTCTGGCAGGGCCTCTCAGAAGACAGCCATATCAGGCTCCTTTCAGCATGCACTTCTTGGCATCCATAATAGTGGCTGGGTTTGGTAACTGTACATGGGATGAATCCCAAGGTGGGACAGTCTCTGTGTGGCCTTTTCTTTAGTCTCTGCTCTACACTTTATCTGTTGTGAGAAATATTTAAAAAAAGATCATCCTGCAATCTCTCCAGTTCCCCCTGAACCATGTTGCCATTCTAATACAGGGTGATCTTTTTAAATATTTCCCTCAACATTTATCTCCATATTTGCTCCTGTGAGTATTTTGTTCTCCTTCTAAGAAGTACCAAAGAAACCACATTTTGGTCTTCCTTCTTATTGAGCTTCATGTAGTCTGTGAATTGTATCCTGGTTATTTGGAGCTTTTGGGTTAGTATCCACTTATTAGTTAGTGCATACCATGTGGTTTTTTTTTGTGATTAGGTTACCTTACTCAGAATGATATTTTCTAGTTCCATCCTTTTGCCTAAGAATTTCATTAATTCATAGTTTTTAATAATTTAGTAGTACTCCATTGTGTAAATGTACCACATTTTCTGTATTCATTCCTCTGTTGAGGGACATCTGGGTTCTTTCCAACTCCTGGCTATTATAAATAAGGCTACTGTGAACATAGTGGAGCATGTGTCCTTATTACATGTTGGAGCATCTTCTGGGTATATGCCTAGGAGTGGTATAGCTGGATCCTCAGGTAATACTATGTCCAATTTTCTGAGGAACCACCAAATTGACTTCCAAAGGGGTTGTACCAGCTTGCATTCCCACCAGCAATGGAGGAGTGTTTCTCTTTTTCCACATCCTCGCCAGCAGCGGCTGTCACCTGAGTTTCTGATTTTAGCTATTCTGAGTGGTGTGAGGTGGAATCTCAGGGTTGTTTTGATTTGCATTTCCTTGATGACTAAGGATGCATTTCTTTGGGTGCTTTTTGGCCATTCGATATTCCTCAGTTGAGAATTCTTTGTTTAGCTCTATACCCCATTTCTAATATGGTTATTTGGTTCTCTGGAGTCTAACTTCTTGAGTTCTTTGTATATATTGCATATTAGCCCTCTATCGGATGTAAGATTGATAAAGATCTTTTCCTAATCTGTTGGTTGACTTTTTGTCTTTTCACATTACTACTATGATGTATTCCGAAAAGAAAAATATCAGCATGAAAATATCCTGCTTAAGCTTTTCATTGTATCCCTAACTTAGATTTTAATGTTCAGTTTCCTTAACATGATATATCAAGAGCCTTTTGAAATGTCCTATGACTCTCTTATAACTTAAAACTAGAAAAGCAATTTCAACATTTGTAAAAGCAGTGAGGCAGTATTGACAATGCTCTGGGGAGGGGGTGGTGGTGCATAGGAAGAGCACATCCTGGCTTTTAAATTTTTCCCATTCTAGATGATGTCACTTATCAACCCTACTGAAATGCCCTTTGAAGGACAGCATGCAATGATTGCTCCAGTGGTGCCTGTCTATTCTAAAAGCCATCAAACAAGTTCCCATACACACCTATATCTTTATTTCTCATCATGCCCTGAATTCACAATGTCAAAAGGAAGCTCAAAACTGAAGGGCTGCTCTGTGCCAGCACTGACTTTGTGTCATATGTCCTCTTTTTGTGCTATCTCAAGCATTTATCCAAAGTCATACAATTCTATCAAAAGTGTAGTTCACATAGGGTTTCCTCTGGGATCTGAAAATTCTTATATTCAGGACCATCCTTATTATACAGAAGCCATATCGCTCATACAGAATCAGTGAAAATAAGAACCTACATAGATGTGTTCTATATATTTTTATAAATAACCTAGGGTTTATCTTTATATCTCCTCTTTATTAGAGCAAAAGTAATAGACTTAACCTGTATATTTCAGGATAAGTGTGCCATCATTATTAGTTCTTCAAATGTGACAAAAGTCCAAATGCACTAAACAGAAAGATGCAGCTAAGAACCATGTGTTGCCCTATTAAAGAGAAGTTATGACCTGGGATATTTATAAATGAAAAATCCAAAACAATTGCTACTTGGATTTATAGTATTTAGTATTGTTAAAGCATATTATTCTTGTTATTGTGTCCTCAGGCTTAAATGATGAGCAATCTAGATCTATTGAGCATGTCATGAACATGGCAAACAGAACTCCAGATGGGCCAGCAAGAAAGCACAGCCAGAAGGCACAATTAACTCATACTGACAAACTTTTAAATGTCAATTTTTTAATATAAACCAAAACTTTTTCATCCTACAACTTGAGTCATTAACTCAAATAGCAAAGTATAAATTCCTATACCTGTTGGGATGTATTCCTATCCATTCCATAGTGTGAGATGGTTACCCTGGTGGCAGTGTCAAAGCTTATTAGCTACCAGTTGCCAGCTACTAAGCGAAAATGAACTCATCACAAACTCATATCAGATGGCTGGAAACTGCCTATGTTTTCATTAAAGCATCTATGTGAGCAAGTTTCTGGCATGAAAATGGAAAATATGTTGGAGGATATTAATGAAATGTTACTGAAACTTGAAAACAATATTAACATATAGAAAAATCACATGGGAAGATTCTGTCCTGGAAAACAGCTCAAATGGCTTGTTCCTGAACAGTCTGTGGATGATATTCTTTTTTTTAGATTTATTTATTTATTTTACATATATGAGTACACTGTAGCTGTACAGATGGTTGTGAGCCTTCATGTGATTATTGGGAATTGAGTTTTAGGACTTCTGTTTGCTCCAGTCAACCCCACTCCCTCCGATCGGCCCGTTTGCTCAATCTCTGCTCGCTCTGGCCCAAAGATTATTTATTATTATAAATAGGTACACTGTAGCTGTGTTCAGACACATCAGAAGAGGTTGTCAGGTCTCATTATAGGTGGTTGTGAGCCACCATGTGGTTGCTGGTATTTGAACTCAGGACCTCCATCTCACCAGCCCCATCCCCACCCCCTTTTATTGAGACAAGGTTTCTCTGTGTAGCTCTGGCTGTCCTAGAACTCATTCTATAGACAAGGCTGGCCTCAAATTCAAAGAAATCCACCTGACTCTGCCTCCTAAGTGCAGGGATTAAACTTGTGTGCCACTACACTGGATTACCTACTTGGTTCTTTTTGTTTGTTTGTTTGTTTTTTTAACTTTTATTGCATTAGGACGAGAAAAGTTACATGATTTCAATTTATCTGAATTTGTTAACATTTAAAAACATATTTTAAGTAAATAGAACTAAATTACATTTTTCCCCTTTTGTACCCCAACTCCTCCCAGAGACCCCCCTTCAATACCTACAATATCTTTTTTGTCATAGTCCTTAAAATTTATAAAATATTATAACAATAAAAATAAGTATTATAAAAGATGTTGATATAAAACAACAATCAATTTAACAGTCTTATGTAGATGCTTGTCTACAGCTATAGTGAAAATACATTTTTCTCAATATAAATTTTAAATAACTAAAAACATATTAACTGTATATTTCAAAATAATACATCACTATCAGTATTTTCTTAAATGAACATAAACATATAAAATCTTTTTCTTTGTTTTATATTTAGTAGAGTTTAAAATCTTGGCTCTTACTGTGGTACAAGCACAAAATGAGAACAATTTTTAAATATTGGATTTCATTGTAATAAGCCTGTACTTTAATGACCCACACATCACCAAAGGATTTTACCTCCATCGTAGCTAAGCTGAGAGTTGACAGTTCTGCTGCACCAAGAAATGAACTGTAGGAACGATTTTTGAATACAGACTTCCTGCTATGGTCAAAGCTATTTGACTTGAGTGAGTGACTTTATTCTCAGCCCACAGAGAACACGTTACATTCATTTAAGAAATGGTGTATGTATTTAGATGGTCTATTCATAGTCATTCACCAACTCTTTCAATGAACAATGGTTCTGTTTGGAGTGAGGCACAGACATTAGGTGAGGGTAAGAATTTGGTTCATTAGCTGTGATAATTTGGAAAAGCATTCATCTCAGAGAAAGAGTAACTTACAAAGTCCTCTTCTTCAAACTTGATACAAGAGTTACAAACTTCAAGCAAAGCATTCAGTTTCACTCTATTGTTCTCTTACAAGCCACCTCCCTAGTTAATCGTCTATGTTTCTTTTGGGTATATAAATACTTTTGAAATATATAAACTGTTCTAAAAGCCATCGTATAGTGTAAAGACATGAAATAAACAATACTACTAATAGAGAGGCTGATATAGGAGAAGCAAGATTTCAAGACCCTTATGGTGTACACATCCAGAAACTGTCACAAGCAAACAAGTTAAAAGTGTATATAGATTGTACAATTTTGGACCTATTTCTCCAATTACCAAATTAGAGAGACCATTGCATGACAATCAACAAATTTCTAATTCATCATATTTTTTGGATTTCATTTGATATGATGGTAATATTAATTTTCATATAAAGATATTAAGAAAAAGTTATTGTCACTTCCTGTTGTTTTTATTGTAAGAGGTGAAATTAAGTTTGTGTGGATTTGTTGAAAGCTTACCTTCTTGCTTCTTCTAGGGTGT
>NW_022196906.1:73859230-73862955 GCF_008632895.1 Mastomys coucha | reverse complement strand
TCTTTCTTAAAGTCCTGTATCATCACCATGAAAAGTGATTTTATATCTGAATCTTGCTTTTCTGGTGTAATGGTGTCTCCAGGACTTGCTATGGTGGGAGAATTGGGTTCTGATGAGGCCAAGTAACCTTGGTTTGTGTTGTTTATTTTCTTATGCTTGCCCCCTGCCCCCCACGCCATCTGGTTATCTCTAGTGCTACCTGCCCTTGCTAAATCTGACTGGAGCCTGTTCTTCCTGTGATCCTGGTTTTGTCAGAATTCCTCAGAGTCAAGCTGTCTCTGTGATCCTGTGATCCTGGGCTTGTTAGAGCACCTGGAAGTGGAGCTTCCTCTGGGTGTTGTGGGACTGGCTGAGGAGCTTGCACCCAAAGTCTGCTCAGGACAGCAGCCCAAAGAGACCAGAAGGAACCTGAGCCACTGGGCTGGTGGAGTTCCTGTGTGCCTGGTCCCACTGCTCCCAGTTACTCTTGGTGTTGGGATGTTGGGTCCTCCTCACCTCTGCTCCTGGGCGTGTCTGAATGTTATTCTTATTCACATCTATACTTACTGTGCCAGACAAGGATGAAAGAGAGGAAGAGAGGAATGTGAATGTCTGGATCAGAGAAGATAACCTGATGTGCTGTGAGAATTTGCCTTTCACACCACCCGTATGTGCCTCAGGCATTAACTCACCCACAAATAACTGAGTGTCTCCCTTAATTACGAATATACATAGGAAATCACGAGCAGCCAGGCTTAGAGTGTTCTTCATCTTTTCCTCTGGATGTTCCACAGAAACACACACTGGTGTCAACTTTAGATTAAAAATTATTGAAAGCAGTGCCACACATCCCTCCATTTGTGTTCTGGTACTGGGATTCATGCTTTTTCTTTCTTCACCACAATGCAAATCAGGCAAAAATAAATATGGCGTGAGTAGTGATAAGAATTAAAATTCACTGAAGAGTAAAACTTATGTTCCTGTTTATTTAATAACTTTCCATGGAACAATGATTTTCAAATTAAGTTCTTATCTCAGCTATTATACAAAATTTTCATGGGAGAATTGCAGTTTGGAAAGGAGCCTCATTGTGACTGAACTCACTCGGTCCTTTCCTGTAGCATGCTATAACCGTGAGGGCTTCTAACATCTCTTTTACAGACTTATATAGAAGCAAGTTACACTATGCCCATCAGACGTTGTGTGACAAAAGACAGAGTTTGGACTATTGGAACTTACACAAGCAGATATCATACAGTTTTGTGGGATTGCAATACTGAACTGCTGCTATCCTTATCAATCAGGCAGCATCAGAACTCTCTTTTGTTCTTGTTTTTGTTTTTTCAATATTACCTTAAGATCTGGGTTAGAAGTATATTTTCAAATATTTATGAGTAAAATTATTGCTTGCAAATCAATGGAAACATTAGTTTTCCTATTATAATCAACATTTTATGGTAGAAGTTAATTGATAATAGTTACGCCCATGAAAGAAAGTAAAATTGCATCTAAATTTGTAAATGTTGATGTATTGGTGTTTTTTGTAGCCTAAAATGTAGGGGATGCTGGTTATTTTGCATTTTTGAGATAGGACTCATATAGCTCAAGCTAACCTCTAACTCCCTACTTATCCAAGAAGGTCCTGAAGCTCCAGAAATTCTCCTGCTTTCACCCCCCAAGTACTGGGATTATATGTGTGAGCCACCATCCTAGCTAATATATGAACTATTCACTAAGCTTTTCATTTTTAAAATATTTTTATCATGTAAACATTGCAAAAAGTTTGACTATTAATTGTAACCCACTGGAATAAAATTAAGAAGTAATTTTAAAACACTATCAGATTTTTGCAGCCAAACTAAGACATAATTTTTCAGAAATTCTGAATTTATTGAAGGTATTTAGTTTCCATTCATTGACCAAAATTAAAAACATCAAGTAATAAAAACAAATACATAGGATTTATTAATAAATTGACTGGTAAAAAGCAGATACTATACTTGATCATAGTTAAAAGTCCAAGAAATAATATTATAACTAAATTAATAGGACACATTTTTTAAAATAGATAACAGAAAAAATCGGAAAAATTGTAATAATGTTCTCATTAAGACATAATAAGAGGCTGAGAAGCACCTAAAGAAATGTTCAACATCCTTGGTCATCAGGAAAATGCAAATCAAAACAACCCTAAGATTCCACCTCACACCAGCCAAATTGGCTAGGTTAAAAAACTCAGGTGACAGCAGATGCTGGAGAGGTTGTGGAGAAAGAGGAACACTCCTTCATTGCTGGTGGGATTGTAAGCTGGTACAACCATACTGGAAATCAGTTTGGCGTTTCCTCTGGAAATTGGACATAGTTCTACCAGAGGACCCAGCTATACCACTCCTGGGCATATACCAAAAAGATACTCCAACATGTAATAAGGACACATGCTCCACCATGTTCATAGCAGAACAGCCTTATTTATAATAGCCAGAAAATGGAAACAACCCAAATGTCCCTCAACAGAGGAATGCATACAGAAATTGTGGTACATCTACACAATGGAGTAATACTCAGCTATTAAAAACAACGAATTTATGAAATTCTTAGGGAAATGGATGGATCTGGAGAATATCCTGAGTGAGGTAACCCAATCACAAAAGAACACACTTGGTATGCACTCTCTGATAAGTGGATCAGAATACATGAAGATTGGAATACACGAAGTACAATCCACAAACCACAAGAAACTCAAGAAGAAGGAAGACCAAAATGTGGACACTTCATTCCTTCTTAAAAGGGGGAACAAAATACCCATCGAAGGAGTTACAGAGACTAACTATGGAGCAGAGACTGAAGGAAGGACAAGGCAGCCTGATATAGCTGTCTCCTGAGAGGCTCTGACAGTACCTGACTAATAGAGAAGTAGAGGCTCACTGCCATCCATTGAACTGAGTACAGGGTCCCCAGTGAAGGAGTTAGAGAAAGGACCCAAGGAGCAGAAGGGTTTGAAGTCCCTTAGGACAAACAACAATATGAACTAACTAGTACCCTCAGAACTCCCAGGGACTCACCCACCAACCAAGGAGTACACATGGTGGGACTGATTGCTCTGGCAACATGTGTATAGTAGAGGATTGCAAAGTCGGTCATCAATGGAAGGAGAGGCCCTTGTCCCTGTGAAGGTTCTGTGCCCCGGTGTAGGGGACTGCCAGGGCCAGAAAGTGGGAGAGGGCGGGGTGGCAAGGGGGAGGGGGAGGCAGCTGGGGTTTGTTCTTGTTTTATTTATTTATTTATTTATTTATTTATTTATTTATTTCGGAGGGGAAACTGGGAAAGGAGAAATCATATGATATGTAAATAAAGAAAATATCTAATAAAAAAGTTTTCTAGTCTAAAAAAATGTAATAAAAATATCTTTTGTTTTTTTTTTTTTTAAAAAAAAGGACATGATAACATGATAAGATATAAAATTTGGCTCTTAAACTCAGGAAATCAAGTGTGACAGAACCCAACATCTTTGTTTTTTTCTTCCTTTACACATGGTTGGCCTGTTTCCCATGCACAGTCTCCAGTCCATCCATACTTGTCCTCTGAATGGACTTTCTGGGGTTCACATAAGCATGGACCTGCAAGTTAGAAAGTGGAGATCTGCAAAAGACTAGTCAGAAGTGATCAACAATCCAGGACTAGCAACATGGAGATATATATGTGTGTGTGTGTGTGTGTGTGTGTGTGTGTGTGTGTGTGTGTGTGTG